>NC_138772.1:193440045-193560045 GCF_965119305.1 Pelophylax lessonae | reverse complement strand
TAACCTTAATGCATTCTATTTATTTAGGTAAAGAAATCTTAAGTATGAGCCCCCCTCATATTTACCTGAGCCCAATCTCGATCTAGCACTGTGCCTGAGAGCAGCATCTCTCTCTGCTCTCTCTCTCATTCCTCACAGGACTGATAAAATGGGAGCCATTGGCTCCTGTTGTTGTCAATCAAGTCCTGTAACATGGGAGCGGGGGGTCAATAGACACAGACAGCATGGCTCCAGGATTGAGTCCGAAGGTGTACCATCATAGGAAGCTGCTTCCTATGGTGGCACATTGAAAAGAGGAGTAAGCAGGAGCGTTGTACAATCACTTTAATGTGAAAGACCTTTTTTTGGGTAGGAAGTGCGCTTCCTTCATCAGCTGCACATACTGAAAGGAGAATGCATTTCCCCCATTGTTGATGTAGTGCATTGCTCACTGACAGCCTTTCATGGCTTGCAGACTTGGCTGAGCATTTGCAGGGTGAATCATTGCAGAACAGCTTGTCTATAGGTTACACAACTCTGTCTTTGAAAGGCCAGGATAGTAGACCTTTTATTTTTAGCTATCTTTGTTTTTTAAAATGGGAAAGAAACTCTCCTGACCATATCAAAGACCTTTAAAAAAAACCTTTGAGAGCTTTTTACAAAATTTTTGTGGTGCAAACATAGATTGTGTTAAACTTTAGAGACAATGTTTTTGAGAAATAGGTGTGCAAAGAGGAAAGGGACATAAGTAGAATGTTTTACATCTAGACTTCATTTTATTAAAATTCTTAAATCAGAAAAACCCAACACATAAAAGTGTCCACTTTCCTCAGGGATTGGTACTGTTGAACAAAGCTTGCATGGTAGAATAGGAAGAATCCTGAGGAGTAATCAGTATGATCGCACATGATGCCAATATCAAGGATGTCATTGAACATGCTTGAAGAAGGTTAGAGAAAAATAAGCAATTATTGTTCATTGATATACAGAATACCATAACCTTTCCTGATAGATGGCTTTTATTCCCTTGACTTATGAAAATTAAACATGATATGGCTACATGTATGTACAGTACGGAACAGCACAAGCAACAACTGGCCATGTTGTTCTCACGAAATGGGTACATTTCTTTAGAGGAAAAATCTCGTAACTAAACTTGGCCATTTGTGGTTTTAACCCAATTGAATTGACTCAACTCAATTTGTAGCCATCAGTACAAATTAGGTATATTAGTAGTCAGTAAAGAGTAACTACACATTTGTATGGGTGAAGATTGGTCCTAAATGTGTTCAAACAAGACACAGGCAATTGGCAAACTGTCTCTATCCTGTGAATGAGTTCAGATGGGTGTCCTTTCTTGTCTCTGAGCTCAACTTAATATGTTTTCTACTGTCCTTATACCATCTCCCTGTAATGCCTTTGTTGACTTAAGACATTGCATATTTTCTTATCTCTTGGTTCATTTATAGTATGTGTTTTGTGATTTCTTTCTGGTATAAGTTTTTATTTAATTATAGAAGGTCCAGAAGCAATCTTAATCACTATCATTTCAATATTCAATATTTCAATATCATTATAAGCCCCCGTTCACACTGGGGCGACCTGTGAGGCGACCTGGTCGCCTCACAGGTCGCCGCAGGTCGCCTCCCATAGGGAAGCTGCGGACCCGTTCTGATAGGAGCGACACAAGTCGCTCCGACTCAGAAAAAGGGTCCGGAGCTTCTTTGGGGCGACCAGGAGGCGACCGCCATAGACTTCAATGTTATGAAGTCCGTGGCGGCCGCTCCGAGGTCACGGCGCGCTGCTCGCACCGCGACCTCCGAGGTCGCGGTGCGAAGTAGCGTCGCCCCAGTGTGAACGGGGGCTAATAGTTTTTAGGTAAATATAACATGTGTAACATATTTTTCAACAGTGTGAACGGGGGCTAATAGTTTTTAGGTAAATATAACATGTGTAACATGCACTTTTGTATTTTTGAGCAACCCAAAACAGTGGACAATATGCCACAGAGGTAAACAAGATAATGTATTACACAAAGTAAAAAAACGGTAGAAGCTTGCTCTTTTTGTATGTCACAGCAAAAAGCCATTGAGGGGCATATGACAATATTAGTAAAGTGATAAAATAATGTAAGACTCATATAAAATACCACAAAGTTGAAAAACGGAAGGGTTAAAGTAGAAAAAGAAGAAAGAAAGAGGGAAATGGGCTTTACTGGTACATAAGAGATGACAAAAAAGACCGTACAGGTGGAGCCACATGTCGAATCCCCTGCATGAAGGTACGAATTAAAGAGTGCGTGGCTAAGGGTCGCTGAAAGAAGAGAGCCGAGGCAGACACCCGGCCCTTAATGGTACTCAAGGCCAATTTCTGATCAATGCCCCATTGAAGAATGGTTAAGATCTGAGCAACAGAAAAGTATTGAGGATGAGCGCCAATCAACTCACACCAAGAAATGCATGCTTTCCACGTACAATGGTATATCTTGCTGGAAGACGACTTCCTCACCTTCACCATGGTAGGGATCTGTCAGGGCCCAGATTTGAACCCAGGTCCTCAGTTGCTTCTGGCAGTGCTTCGTCTTGCTGAGCTATCCAGCAGCTGATATATATGCATTCCAGATCTAGGTGGTGACCTAGACCTTGTCCAGTTTCCTGTCTAGTTCCTTGCCCAGCCTCCTGTGAACTCTGAACCTTTGGCCACTCCTTTGAACTTCCTATTTAAGTGTGATCTGGAAACTTCCTGATCAGATTATTGTGCTTTTGCCAAGATCTAGCTTAGTGTGCTTCTTCCTCCTGTATCTTCAACTTGTGTACCGACCTCCAGCTACGTTCCAGGACTATGGCTCTGCCTGCTGCCATTTTGCTCTTCACTGCTTGTGTACCGATCTTTGGCTAAGACTACAACTACTCGTCTGCTTGTTCCCTCACTCCGGCTGATCTCTTGTGTACCAGACCCTGCTTGTTGACCACGGATGTGTTGCTTCTTCGACTGGACTCTGAGCCTGACCCAGTAATCGTGACAGGATCACTGATCCAGACAAACCTCTATACCCCAGTACCTGGCTTTCAATAGCTAAGCCATTAAAACCAAGGACTGTAAAGCAGGATGGTAGATTAGCCCTTGGGACAACTGGTCTTCTCTGAGAGGAAGCCCCCAAGGGATGTTTACAGTCTCCAGGATGATTGGAAGATCCTCCCTCTTGATTCCTCGCAGGAACTGTGAAAGAAGCCTGAGCCGAGGATGATACTGGCTTTACTGTGGCCTTTGGACACCTGTGGCATCTGCCAGAGGAACCTGTGATCTTGCCGAACTTTGATATCCTCCTGTGGAACCAAACCTGCTAAACGAGCTGCATAAAGAACTGTGGAAACAGAAATGTCTTGAAGGTGGATATGACTCAGAACCTGTATGAAAATTGGGAGAGAAAACTATCTGTGTGACAGCAACCGGTGAATCACGGCCTGTAATTCCTGAAATTTGTCCAGAGGAAGGACCACCCTGGTAAGAATTAAAATCAGACCTAGGTAATTCAATTCCCTGGACAGGGATAGGGGGGACCTTAGATAGTTCAGATATTACCTGAACCTTTGCAGGAATTAAATCCGCACAAGGAGACTCAGGACCTAAAATACCTGAAAAGAAAAAAAGTTGCCCCCTTTCTGGGTACCCCCAAAAGAAACATTTTGTGGATCTCCTTAGCGCTCACAAAAGAAGTCCACGGGGCTGGAAACCAGCGAAGATGTCCCCCCACCCCAATAATGGGAGAGGGCAGACCTTCATGCTGAAGGGGTCTTGTCTGCTGGTCCGGAGAAGCTAGCGCTAAGCTTACCAGACCAAGGTTGCTTGGAACCTCCCAGGGAAGATATAAAAGATCTATTTCCCTTATTCTCCATCCCAGAAGCACAAAATAATTTTCTATGGGCTGAGAAGGAGGGCCCCGTCTGCAACAAGGCTCCTTCCCTTTCCTTGACTGTGGCAGGAAGGTACTCTTCCCCCCCCCCGTGATTTCCTTAGTGATGTCATCCAGGGTAGCCCCAAACAGGTGATTGCCTTGAAAGGGCAGATCAATGAGGGCTTTCTTAGAGGCTTGATCTGCAGACCAATTCTTAAGCCACAGCACGCGCCTAATCAATACCACTGAAACAGAAAGTTTGAACAGCACAGAAGCTGTATCCAAAGCTGCATCACAAATAAACTGCAGCCCATGGACCAACTGGTCCGCTAAGTCTACATAAGCAGCGGGGACCTGCTCACTCCCCAGGCACTGGCGCAAAAGCTTGGTCCATTCAGTTACGGTCTGAGACACCAGGGCTGAGGCAAAGACTGGCTGCAATGCCATAGTAAACATGCTGCGTGCCACAGCCTCTGCTTTCCTGTCAGCCAAGTCCTTAAAGGACGGAGATTCCTCTACTGGGATCATGGTTGCTTTATTCAACCTGAAAACAGGAGGGTCCACCACTGATGAACTAGTCCATTTTTTTCAAAATGACACCTCAAAAGGGTAAAGTACAGCAAAATGTTTGGGGACCACAAAAGGTAATTTTGCTTGTTCCCATTCCTTACAGGAAAACCTGTCAAAATAAGGCACATAAGGAAACACCTTTGGAGTACGAGGTGACTTATGCGTACCAAACAACACAGCCAGGTCTGTGGCTACATCAGCCACATTCTCCTTTTTTTACGTCTTATGCACTGCAGTGATAAGTGTGTCTACCAGCACTTTTTCATTCGCTGCTGCAACCATGGAGGAATCATCCTCGCTATCGGATGGATCTGGGGGTGTGATATTAAGCCCCCCTGGAGGAACTGCGTCCACAGCTGCATCAGGCTCAGAATTAGATGAGACAGACTGAGCAGGGGAAGGTGGGGGATACTTTCCCCTGGGCCCTATGTAACGCTTCACCCTCTGCAATGGGACACCCCTGAAGGTAGGACACAGCTGCACACATTGCACCAGTTTCTACACTGGGACCCCCCTGCACTATACCCACACTGCAAACTTTAGGGCATGCACCTAGGGGTCTTCTACACTGGGACCCCTCCAGACTACCAGGGCAGGATGCACACTATTCCAGGACTCTTACAGAGTGGGGATAGCGGGGAGATCCCAGGGGTCTCCGCTGCATCCTCTGCTCTGGGACCCCCACTAGATTCCAGGTCCAGACGGGGGGTAAATGGGGCAGGGGGGAAGCCCAGCTCACTGAGGGATTTTAGGATGGGAGGAGGGAACCTGCAGGCAGGTCCGACCTTCCCTGGAGGTTACCTGCGTCCACCCCAAAAAAACACCAAAAGAGGAGAGGGGGGACTGTGCTAACCCTTTCATGGTGTAGGTAACACTCCAGACAGAATCCTCGCCACCAAAGTAGGGGAGCTTTCAGCCAAGGGACCACTGAGACTCAGACCCAAGCCCGGTCATATGCGACCCTGCGAGACGTTTACCTCGTGGGCCAGCCTCTGTCCCTGCGGTCTGCACGCGCTCGCTGGCTGGGTTGGGGGACCACTGGATCTAGATTATCCAGCCCATCGCCAAGCCCGGCAGTTTATTGTAGATCTCCCGAGAGAAAAAACAAAAAAGATGTAAGGAGGGAGAAAAAAATTAATTGCTAGGACCAGAGATCCCAGCTGGGAGCCTAGGTCCTTACTCCTGACTAGACAGATTAAAACTGATTACCTAGAGCTGAGAGGGGGGTTATCTACCAAGCTGAGGACAGTCCATGTGCGTAGACAGGTGTTTTTTGTTCTGCATAGTCCTACTCCTGGAGGGGGCAATATGACTCAGTAGGTATGATTTATGGAGCGCTGTGTCCGTCGATGAAAGAAAGAAAAATGTACTTTTTTCAGAACTGCTTATTTAAAAGACTTGCTTACATTTGTAAGGGACTGTTTCCTGAAGTTACTCTACTTGTTTTTAGTTAGTACTCTGGTGTATTTGTCTGTAGTTAATTTTTTAATGCTCTGTGCTTAAGAAAGTTGTGTGTACTATGTCCAAGTATATAGATGAATGAATCAACCTAACCTGACAAGAGCTTTTTTTTTAATTCTCAGCACTACAGATGGAAGGCAGACATCTCTTCACACATCATTCTTGAGGACGTATCTTGCGGTCTATGGCTAGCCAGAGAACCTTTAATTATACAGTGTTGTAGGATATAATTCCAAAATGTATTTAAAACACAGCAATAATTAAAAAAAAAAAAAAATATATATATATATATATATATATATATATATATTCTACAAATGTAAAAAAGAAATTCAGCTGAAACATTGTGATTTAATTTTATAATTTTATCCAGTATAATAAATATTAATATGTAGTTTGCATTTCCTGGACACATACATATTTTTCTCATGTATCAATGAAAAATGCCGAATGGAGTTTTATTTTTTTTTTTTTTTTGTGGGTTTAGCTTTTCAGTACAGCTTGATCCAAAAAAATGAGTTTCTGAAGAGGGTTTATGTTGAAAAAAGAGGGATCAGACATTTGATTTAGGCTTACCAGGAAGTGCTGAGTGAAGTGGGATTAGAGGAAGTCTGAAGAAATCCTTAGCAGCTTGTTTTAAACAAGTGTTGCCAAAGTGTCGAAAATTCAACACCTATCTGTTCCTAGATCTGGAGAGACTTTATGACGTGCTATAACCCACTCTAGTTCATTAAAAGGTCATTAAATATCATTTGACAGTATCACTGCTTTCTGATCATTACACAATAGAATGTTAATATTGGTTTCAAAGCCCACACAAAGCAGTACAGTTATGTATTTGACCAGGCAGCATAAAGCACCCTCAGTAAGTGGATACAGTCGGTGGAGCTTATTAGATGAAAATGCAGCAGGATTGTATCTCTAAGCAATCTTTAATAAGACACCATGAACCTGGAAAAAAGAAGTTTTATTTAATGAAATAAAGATCTCTGAATTGCTTCACAAAGACCATACCACCATCTCATGCAGAGAAGAACACACAATATTACAGCTATTTGAGCATTGCAGAGCCTGGGAAATTTCATACACAAATAATAAAGCCTCTATAGAATCCCACCATGTGGCCAGGCTTATATTTCCATAAAAATATTTACATCAGTCTTTAAATTTGGCCAAATACTATTTTCAAGTCAAATAAAAATATATCTCTGCTTCTTATCTTCAATAACATATCATTTTATTCTCTGTCAGCAGTAAAAGATCCGTACAGGAATCATAGCATATAAAAACTAGGAAAGGCTGGTCCTATCATGCTGGGAGTGTATAGGCATGATGTAACAGCACCACTCAGATCAAGAGAAACACTCCAATGTTATAAACACAAGGTCAACTCAGACCCAGAAATTGAGCATTACATTGATTCAGATGTGCTACTTGATCATGTGAGTATGTATGCCTAGCTGTTTTATGATTATTTTGCCAAAGTCAATACTTTTTCTTTTGGCTCTTAAAATCATTCAGATTAGCTCAATCAGCCATTAGATATCAGTAAAAAAAAAAAAAAAAAACCTAGGAAAAAATGGCCTCTGCCATTGATCTTTTCTTGAAAAGTCTAGTTCTTGGACCTCTGCTAATTTCTTTATTTATGTGATACTGACCTAGAACAAACATGCAGCAATACATTTATTGAGGTCAGAACTGCTGATCTATAGTTTTGTTCAACATTAATAAAGTTATTGAATCAACAAAACAACCATGCAACTAGCATTCTAGAAGGGAAAGTCAGCATTCTCAGCCTTCATTTTCTCTTATTTCCGGTTTCCCTTAATATTTTCTAAAATACGGTATTTATAGATAATGGATTAACCACTTGCCCTCCAGAAGATTTACTCCTTTTTATGACCAGGCTATTTTTTTCGAAATGGCACTGCGTAAATTTAATTAACAATTGCGCGGTCATGCATTGCTGTAACCAAATACAAGTTATGTCCTATTTTTTCCACAAATATAGATTTATTTTGGTGGTATTTGATCTCCTCTACATGTGCTATAAACAAAAAACCAACCTTCGATTCTGAGGAAAAAAATGGAAAAATTGAATTTCTTCATCAATTTAGGCCAACATGTATTCTGCTACATATCTTTGGTAAAATGAAATCCCAATATGTGTATATTGATTGGTTTGCACAAAAGTTATAGCGTCTCCAAAGTATGGGATATATTTATGAATTTTTTATTCTTTTTTTAACTAGTAATGGCGGCGATCAGCAACTTAAAGCAGGACTGTGATATTGCAGCAGACAAATCGGACACTAACTCAACTCACACTTTTGACACTTTTTTGGGAACCAGTTACACTAATTCAGTGATAAGTGGTAAAAATTTTCACTGTTTCTGTACTAAAGACTCTGGCTGGGAAGGGGTTAACATCTAGGGTGATCAAAGGGTTAACTGTGTGCCTAGCTAGTGTTTAGTGTAGTGGGGGAGGTGCTTTTACTAGGGGAAAGCATGGCTCCATATCCCTGCTTTGCAGGAACACAGGATCCATGCCTTCTGTACTGACAGAATGGCAGTCTGCCTTGTTTACATAAGCAGACTGCTGTTCTGCCTATGTACTGAACGATCCGCGGGTGCTGGAGGACATTGAGCCCGTGGGACCCGCTGATCGACTACCAGAATCACAGCGGGAGCGAGCTGCTGAGGGTGCACACTCACGCCAGATACCCAGAAATGCAGGATCAGATATATCTATATAACGCCTAACAGCATAAAAGGTCTGGTAAAAAATACTATCTGTGAGGAAACTGCATGTTTTCTTTTTGCTTGACTTCATTGGTAGATTTTGTGTATATGTATATGTATATATATATATATATATATATATAAATATATATATAATGCCCATAAAGATGAAGTTATGATGTTAACTGTCCTCTGTATGTATGGAGTTAACATATCTAATAGTCTTTTACTTTGAATTTCTGCTGATCACATGTGCTAAGTTCTTATTGTAAAGATTTTCACCAGATGTAGGAAAAAGAAAAGCAAATGCAAATATACAGAATATTATTCTTATTCTGCTTCAGTTTCTCAGAAGATAAAGACAATATTAGGTGGAATTATAAAGTGCCTATAGATATCCAAAATTTAGGCTCAGTCTAACAACCAATCTCAAAAACCTCAATCCATTGGCTTATACATAAAAACAGTTTCACTCAGCTCATCATTTATATTGCTATGTGTTGGAGGGGGGACTGGGCATGTCATCTGGAACAGTCCTGCCAAAAATGGTTATAGCTAAACTTTGGAAAAATACTAAATAGCAATGCAGTTATATATATATATATGTATATACGTACTGTATATATGTATATACGTACTGTATATATACTGTATATACGTTGCCTGGCCAAAAAAAAAAATCACCACCTGCAAATAAGTAAGCAATTAACTAAACTAAGCATGCAGTAACTATCTCATTGGATAGTTACTGCATGTGCCTAAAGAATGAGGTCAGCTGAGTACTTGAATATACTGAATCACCAGGTTATTCCATCAATGGATTTTTTTTTCCCCTAAAGGCACGGTCATATTCCAAGATGACAATGCCAGGATTCATCAGGCTCAAATTGTGAAAGAGTGGTTCAAGGAGCACATGGATTGGCCACCACAGAGTCCAGAACTTAACCCCGTTGAGAATCTTTGGGATGTGCTGGAGAAGGCTTTGCGCAGTGGTCCAACTCTCCCATCATCAATACAAGATCTTGGTGAAAAATAAGAAATAAATCGTGTGACATTGCAGAAGCTTATCAAAACAACGCCACAGCGAATGCATGCTATGATCAAAGCCAACTAAATATTAGAGTGTGTGACCATTTTTTTTTTTGGTGGCGACTTTTTTTTCGTACATATGCATTTTAATGTCAATTGTCAGAGTTTTGTCTGAATGTTGATTCATATACAGGTGCATCTCATAAAATTAGAATACCATCAAAAAGTTAATCTATTTCAGTAATTCAACTCAAAAAGTAAAACTCATATATTTTATATAAATGCATTACACACAGAGTGATATATTTCAAGCATTTCTTTCTTTTTTATTTTGATGATTCAATATCTCAGAAAATGTTAATATTACATAAGACTAATAAAAAAAAGATTTTCAATACAGAAATGTTGGCTTAGTGAAAAGTATGTCCATGTAGGATAGAGTATGCACTCAATACTTGATGCTTCCCTCTGCTGACCACCTTTATGGAGATGCTGATTTCATTTTCCAGCAGGAATTGGCACCTGCCCACACTGCCAAAACTACCAATACCTGGTTTAATGATCATGGTATCACTGTGCTTGCTTGGCCAGCAAACTCGCCTGACCTAAACCCCATAGAGAATATTTGGGGTACAGTCAAAAGGACGATGAGAGACACCAGACCCAACAATGCAGAAGAGCTGAAGGCTGCTATCTCAGCAGCCTGGGCTTCCATAACACCTCAGCAGTGCCTCAGGCTGATTGCCTCCATGCCACACTGCATGCATTGATGCAGTCATTTATGCAAAAGGAGCCCTGGCCAAGTATTGAGTGCACACTATACTGTACATGTACATACTTTTCAGTATGCCAACATTTCTGTATTAAAAATCCTTTTTTTTTAATTGGTCTTATGTAATATTCTAATTTTCTGAGATACTGAATATTTGGTTTTCACTAGCAGTAAGCCATAATCATCAAAATTAAAAGAAAGAAATGCTTGAAATATATCACTCTGTGTGTAACACATCTATATAAAAAAAACAAAAACAGTATCTCACAAAAGTACACCCCTCACATTTTTGTAAATATTTTATTATATATTTTCATGTGACAACACTGAAGAAATTACACTTTGCTACAATGTAAAGTAATGAGTATACAGTTTGTATAACAGTGTCAATTTTCTGTCCCCTCAAAATAACTCAACACACAGCCATTAATGTCTAAACCACTGGCAACAAAAGTGAGTACACCCCTAAGTGAAAATGTCCAAATTGGACCCAATTAGCCATTTTCCCTCCCCAGTGTCATGTGACTCAATTTCTCAAGTGTAATGGTGTGTTACAATGAAAGTTCAACATGGCACCTCATTGCAAAGAACTCTCTGAGGATCTGAAAAAAAGAATTGTTGCTCTACATAAAGATGGTCTAAACTATAAGAAGATTGCCAAGACAATGAAACTGAGCTGCAGCATGGTGGACAAGACCATACAGCAGTTTAACAGGACAGGTTTCACTCAAAAAAGGCCTCGCCATGGTCGACCAAAGAGGTTGAGTGCACATGATCAGCGTCATATCCAGAGGTTGTCTTTGGGAAATAGACGTATGAGTGCTGTCAGCATTGCTGCAGAGGTTGAAGGTATGGGGGGTCAGCCTGTCAGTGCTCAGACCATATTCCGCAAACTGTATCAAATTGGTCTGCATGGCTGTTGTCCCAGAAGGAAGCCTCTTCTAAAGATGATGCAAAAGAAAGCCCGCAAACAGTTTGCTGAAGACAAGCAGACTAAGGACATGGATTACTGGAACTATGTCCATTGCTGAATGGTGAGTATCAGGTGCGCTAATCTATTAACTAATAATTAATATATATATATAAATAATTAAATCAACAAAAATATTAATCAATGAATGAATACATTTCAGGAGGACCAAGTCCTCTAAGACAAACAAGTCCAAAAACCCAGGTGGTAAATAAAGTGTGCTCAACAAAGTGAACAAAAAATATACAATAGTAAAACAAAATCAATGGTGAATCAAGACAATCAGTCCTTAAATGAATAAAAGTCCATTTAAATCCAACATGCATGTGATATGTCTCCAGGGTGCAAAACTCAAACGCAATAGATGGGTGCAGCGAAGACCTCCACCGTGAGTGAATAAGCCCCTTACCAGATGGGATAATACAAGGCCGTGTGTATTATCAGATCCAATGATGGTATAGCCCAGGGAAAGTAAAACTTCATTGGATCTGATAATACACACGCCCTTGTATTATCCCATCTGGTAAGGGGCTTATTTACTCACTTTGGAGGTCTTCGCTGCACCCATCTATTGTGTTTGAGTTTTGCACCCCGGAGACATATCACATGCATGTTGGATTTAAATAGACTTTTATTCATTTAAGGACTGATTTTCTTGATTCACCATTGATTTTGTTTTACTATTGTATATTTTTTGTTCACTTTGTTGAGCACACTTTATTTACCACCTGGGTTTTTGGACTTGTTTGTCTTAGAGGACTTGGTCCTCCTGAACTGTATTCATTCATTGATTAATATTTTTGTTGATTTAATTATTTATATATATATATATATATATATATATATATATATATATAAATTATTATTTAATAGATTAGCGCACCTGATGCTCACCATTCAGCTTATAATTTATTTTCTACGGTAGCAGCTTTTCTATAATTTATTCAGCTCACTTTCTATCTTATAACAACTATGTCCATTGGTCTGATGAGACCAAGATAAACTTATTTGGTTCAGATGGTGTCAAGCGTGTATGAGGGCAACCAGGTGAGGAGTACATAGACAAGTGTGTCTTGCCTACAGGCAAGCATGGTGGTGGGAGTGTCATGGTCTGGGGCTGCATGAGTGCTGCCAGCATTAAGGGGGCTACAGTTCATTGAGGGAACCATAAAATCCAACATGTACTGTGGCATACTGAAGCAGAGCATGATCCCTTCCCTTCAGAGACGGGGCCGCATAACGACCCAACACACACCTCCAAGATGACCACTACCTTGCTAAAGAAGCTAAGGGTAAAGGTGGACTGGCCAAGCATGTCTCCAGACCAAAACTCTATTAAGCATTTGTGGGGCGTCCTATAACGGAAGTTGGAGGAGTGCAATATCTCAAACATCCACCAGCTCCATGATGTCGTCATGGAGGAGTGGAAGAGGACCCCAGTGGCAACCTGTGAAGCTCTGGTGAACTCTATGCCCAAGAGGGTTAAGGCAGTGCTGGAAAATAATGGTGGCCACTCAATATATTGACATTTTGGGCCCAAGGGGTGTACTCCCTTTTGTTGCTAGCAGTTTAGACATTAATGGCTGTGTGTTGAGTTATTTTGAGGGGACAGCAAATTTACACTGTTATACAAGCTGTACACTCACTACTTTACATTGTAGCAAAGTGTCATTGTTGTCACAGGAAAAGATATAATAAATATTTACAAAAATGTGAGGGGTGTACTCACTTTTGTGAGATACTGTATATCAGTGGTCTCCAAACTGAGGCCCTGGGGCCAAATGTGGCCCTTTGCTAGCCTTTATCCAGCCCTTGGGGCACTATTCCATCCACAACTGACACTAATGATGGGGCACTATTCCTCCCACTGACACCAAGGATGTGATGCTATTCCTCCCACTGATATCAGCAATATAGCACTATTCCTTCCACTAAAACCAATGATGGGCCATTGTTTACTTCCATTGATGCTTAGGCATTTTCTAGTCCCTTTGGCCCCCCTAAAGTCTGAAGGACAGTAAACTGGTTCTTTGTTTAGAAAGTTTGGAGACCCCTGCTGTATATGAATTTCACTTTTTGAATTGAATTACTGAAAACTCAGACACACTGGCCCATTATATTATCTGTGCTTAGTAGAGAAGCTAGAATCAGGGTGACAAGATATCTGTCATGAAAAAACAGGAAGACTTCCATTGTTTTCTTTCTAAAAACTGTAGTTGCCTTGGAGAGGGAGGAGCAGCATTGGGAACCGGTCAGGTGTTCTACATGCAAAAGGAATATCCTTGACAAGAGGAGAAAAAAGAGGGGTGTTTTCATCTATTTTCATGTTTTCTATTGTCACAGGTTTCCTTTAACAACCAATCAACAGCTGTTGTTCGTGGCCATTTGTGAGTAGCTTGAGAGTCTGTTGGTTACTAATTTTGTGTTTTTATAGAAATTGTAAGATAAACAAATTATTAGAATACATTATTATAATATAGAATTGACCATGAAAGACATCCACTTCTCAGATTCAAAATTAGGGAAATAACCTAATTAGCTATTTAGTTGTCAGTTCCTATTTATAAACATGCATTTCAACTAACAATGCATTTTGCTGTTCTTTAGATTTGTCCTCTAAAGAACGATTAAAGCTGAAGCTGTTTCTGATCATGCAATCTGTCAACTGGCCTATTTTGGTTACAATATACAATACAGTGTGGTTGGCTGGGTTTTATTTTATTATCCAAATGTCATTTTATTTAGTTATGTTTTATTTGAATGCATTATTTATATTAACGTGGGTGTTTTTTGTGGGATTTTTTTAATTATTTTTTGCGTTACATACATAATGGGTTCTTTCATGTGCAATTCTTCATAACATAAATCAGAATTAGCCTAAAGAAAACTATAATAGTTTTAGCTCCATTTAACTTTAGATGCTGTTTTAAACTGATGTTATATATTCTGTTTGTTTTCCTGTATATATATTTTACAATTAAAGTGTTTGTAAACCCTAAACATGAACTTCTCTATTTTGCATCCCTTTGTTCTTGTAAGAGGAACAGGTTCAAATGGTATTGGCAGTGATATATCCTGTACCTGCACTTTTATTCAGCAATTCAGCAAACAAACACAGTTTAAATGCAGGAGGGCTTTGTACAGTGAGTCCATAGCATGCAAAAACAAAACATCTGCTTGTCTGAATCACTAACTAAACTTGGGTCAGTTCTTCACTAATATGTGGCCAGGGGCAGCGTGGTGCCACAGCAGAAAACACTCATAATCCAGTTGCATAAACAGAACTGTATTATAACTGAAGTTCAGCAAATCACAACAAGTCCAGCAAGAAGGCACCCAACCACGAACGCTCACGGGATAGCAGTGATGAGTTGAAGTGGAAAGTTTGGAAGTGTGCCAACAGAGTCTGTCTCGAGGAGCGAACTGCGGCCTGGCCAGTCTGAACCCAAATGGGGAGGCTTTTAGAAGGATAGTGTGTCTCTTCACTTTCCCTACTCATCTGGAACCTCTTACTGATGCTAAGCATTGTCCCTGTCACACAGATGACCTGTCCCTGCTCTAGCCACAGGCGAAATGTGCACCAAGCCTGGGTGCCAGGGTCTTAAATAGACTCTGCCTGACCAGAAATGGCCACTAGTCGGATGCTGCCTTTCTGCGATCAAGGAAACAATAGAGAAACAAGGTTCCTCACGACTCCCTCTTCCACCTGCATTTCCGCTACAGATGAGCGCCACTAGCAGTTGAGACAATAGACCACAGCTCTCTACAAACATGGTGACCCTAATGGGCTTTGCAAAAAAAACAAACTGGCAGTACCTTTACCTATTGGTGTTATGTCAGCACTCTTTTTACATAGCAGCAGCAGGCTCTTACAGCAGAGAGAGTGACAGAGAGAGCAGTGGGCATCATTCTGCTCATACATATACTGTATCAGAAAAGATATGGACCTAGGAATGGAGGCTTTATCATACCCAAAGCTCTAGAAAGTCTCTGGGTTCTACGTCCCAGAAAATACATTTTCTTTGTTTTTTCAACATTAATCCAGTAACACATATACTTCATCCATAATACTGATAGGAAACAGAATTTGGGAACTATTGACAGGTTCCATGGAAGCAATAGTAACCAGCCCAAAAATCCAGCAAAGCCTGCCAATGATCTTCAAGAGAACAATCAGTAGTACTGTAGTTCCTTCTAGCCATATAGAGACTGACCATCTGCGGTTAATGGGCACCTTAGTCTTACCATACAATATAAGAGACAAATAAATAATACTTTTTTTACTATTTTAAAAAAGGGAACCGACACATTTAGTAACAATCGTCTTTACATTTTTCTTTTACAGGATTTAGTAAGCAATTTTATAGTTTCCTGTAATAGCCTGCATACAATGTGTGTGGCAGAAGTATACAGTATATTAAGTTACAACCAAAGGTTGTTTTTCATATGGTGGTAAATAATTCATTAGTACCATAGCTTGCAGCCTACCATTAATAAATGTACACCCCCTTCTTTATGAAAAAATATATATTTTACACACAGCTATGGTGTTATATTTCACATCTCAATGGTTGTATGGAACCAGAATATTGCCATGTGCATGTTTTCAATTTGCATTTGGGGAAACAACATTTAATCAGATTAATTGTTTTAGGCCTCATTGTCAGCAAGTAATAATGGATATTAAGTATGTGCTTAAATGATGTGGGAGATTTAATTCTTCATGTAAATCCCAAGAGAATGCAAGGTTATTAATTACAAAAAATAAATAAACTCTTTGTATCTAATTACCTTAACCAAAGGTTGATACCACAGAATTAATTTACCATAAGATATTAAAACTATGACATAATTCATCCTCGAGTAAATGTTTGTTATTTAAAGTGGAATTTTAGCCAGAAAATTAGGTCCTGCTAGATTACTTCAGGCTGGCCCCTTTTTAGGTATAGCCATATAAAATATTAAAAATACCTGCTCTTACTGTTTAAAATTTAGTAATGCACTGTCTCACCCTGCTCTGCACTTGCTCAGTTGCTCTCTATTTTTTGGTGCTGTGCCGAAAGTGAGAGCCACAAGAGGTCAATCTGCTGACAGCCTAAAGGTTTACTGCTGCTCAGGGGCTCTGGGCTTCAGCAAAATGATAGCTTCTAGCAAGAAGAAACAGGAGCAATGCTGGAGGCAATTTACAGCACACACTAATTTTGTAGCAAAATTAATAACGTGGAAAGTATGTTTCTTGCTAAAGAACATTCTTTTTTCATCAAGTTGTTATGGGTAAAGTTTAAAGAAAAAAAGTGTCAACTGTATAATGATAGAGATAGAAAACCCCATATAAGAGTGATTAAAACTGATGATGCAATGATTTGGCTTGTTAACCACATAACGACCACCCACCGCAGTTTTACTGCGGCAGGCAGCCGCTCCTGGGCAAAGCGCCGTAATACTACGTCGCTCGCTCAGGAGACTCTAGGGGATGAATGCGCACCACCAGCAGTGCGCTCCCACCCCCGCTCATTAGCTGGGGAGCCAGTGCGTGTGACAGGAGGCTCTGATGGCCGCCGGTCACTCGCGATCTCCTGCAGCTGATTCTCCCTGAAGTGATCACAGAGGCTATGTGATCCTGCTATATAGGATCGCATGTCTCTGTGATTACTTCACAAGCCACACCCCCTGACAGTTAGAATCACGCCCCTAGGGACACATTTAACCCCTTGATCACACATACTGTTAGCCCTAACCATATTTTTAGCACTGATTACTGTAGTAATGTCACTGATACCCCCAAAAGTGTCAAAAATGTCAGTTAGGGGTCCGATCTGTCCGCCGCAATGTCACAGTCCCGCAAAAAAAAATCACAGATCGCCACCATTACTAGTAAAAAAAAAAACAATAAAGATGACATAAATCTTTCCCGTAGTTAGTAAACGCAATAACGTGTGCACAAATCAATCAAAATACGCTTATTGCAATTTTGTTTACCAAAAATATGTAGCAGAAAACAAATTGGCCTAAAATGTTAAAAAATTTTGATTTTTACATTTTTTTCTCGAGAATTTCATATAAAAGAATGTGAAAAATATTGTAATTTTTTCAAAATTGTCGCTCTTTTTTTGTTTATAGCGCAAAAAATAAAAATCGCACAGGTGATCAAATACCACCAAAAGAAAGCTCTATTTGTGGGAAAAAAAGGACATCAACTTAGTTTGGGTACAGCATCACACGACCGCACAATTGTCCCTTAAAATAACGCAGTGCCGAATCGCAAAATAGGGCCTGGTCATTGAGCAGGCAAATCCTCCGGGGCTAAAGTGGTTAAGATGCTTTATTAAAGCAGTATGTTGAAAGTTTTAATGTTAGCCTGTTTATCAAATAATTACTGACAATTACTAACGATTACTATTACTAACAACTCAACTGACTTCTTATGACATGGATGTCTGGATAGATTTGATGCCTTTTTATTTACTGTAAGAGCCGGTTCACACTGGGGTGACTTGTCAGGTGACCTGGTCGCCTGACAAGTCGCCGCGGGTCGCCTGCCATAGATTAGCACAGGACCCGTTCTAATAGGATTGACACAAGTTGTTCCGACTTAGAAAAAGGGTCCTGAGCTATTTTGGGGCGACCTGGAGTGACCTGCATTGACTTCAATGATATGAAGTCCGTGCATGCCGCTCTGAGGTCGCGGTGCAAGCTGCGCACCGCGACTTCACAGGTCGCCCGGCAAAGTCGGGTTACGCCTGTGTGAACCGGCTCTTAGGCTTCATCCACACTGCCATAGTAAAATACATTTACAAGCATTCTTTATTTATGGATCTAAAAGCAGCTGCTTTCCGATCCATAACACAAAAATTCAAAAATGTGTGTCTGAGGACATGGGTATATGCCTTTGCCAGATGCAGGTGTTGAAAAAAAACAGGACAATCTTACACAAGTATTTACTGATCATTAGACAGGAAATGTTGTGCTAGAAAAAGAATATGTGTAATAAGATAAGTACATTTTTTATACCCATGTGAACGTAGCCTGAAAGTGTAACTGTGACCAGGTAATGGATTTTTAAAAATTAAAACATTTAATAAGAGTAGATGAGCCTTAAATATTCATACTCAAAGTCCACAGCAGATCTGATGTATAATCAAAATTGCAAGATCTCACCAATGGCTGTATATGGGTGGAAAAAGTGTTGTGCACTTACTTGAAGTCTGCCAAGGTAAACAATGCCTCTATGATGCAATATGCCTCAAATTACATCAATGCAGCAAAACACACCAGGCGGATGTAATTTATTTTGACAGAGGCCTTGGTATTTGCAGTGTATTTTGCAACCACACAACTAACAAAGCACCACAAATAGTGGTCGCTAAAGAGGGGTTGATTTAAAGTACTAAAGGCAAACAAGATGTTCACTTGGCAAGTAACATTGCAGTTTGTGTGGGCATCCCTAGAGCTTAGTGAAATTGTAGTAACATTTCACTTTGCAATCAATACCCAATCATGCGCAGAGAAATAAAACAAAAATAGCATATTTGCTTGCATGTGATTTGATGATAAAAGCTGTGACAAAAGCATATATCAGATCCTTGCCCTCCTCATCAAACTTGTGACAAAGGTCTGGCCAATCCTACACTGGGCTGTCACTTACGTAACAATGCCACTCTCAGCTGGACCCTGCACAAAGAT
Organism: Pelophylax lessonae; assembly: GCF_965119305.1. Classification (NCBI taxonomy): domain Eukaryota; kingdom Metazoa; phylum Chordata; class Amphibia; order Anura; family Ranidae; genus Pelophylax; species Pelophylax lessonae. The sequence goes on along the minus strand of NC_138772.1, from coordinate 193,540,944 downwards.
TTTCACTGGTGATTGTCACTTGGTTAGGTTAATGAAAAAATAACCCTTTAAACTCCAAACTGCCACCAGAGAGTGTTGGGCCTATCAACACTTCACAATATTAGCACTACCAACTGTGATGTTAGAATAAAAAAATCTGTAACAGACACTGTCACCACAGACAGGTATTTTCAGAGGATTTATATTATTCAATAGTGCTCTTCAACAGAAAGGGATACCTCTAAGTTTGCACAGTGCATTTAGAGACAAGGCTAATACTTTTCAATAAATGGTTTAATAATGAAAAGGAAAAAAATGGTGCAAAAAAATATTTATAGAAGAAGGGTGTTACAAGCAATAACTAGACAATAAAGCAACAGAGAAAAAAATAGTTGAAAAGGAAGATTACTTGCAATGTCCTTGGTTTTAACAGAGTTCCGTTAATGAGCAAGGCGTTATCAGCTCTTATAACTTGACAGATGTTCCTTCGTTGATGGTACATGAGAACTGTCCTGGCAAGTTCCTTTTCTCTGGGATCAAAGGGGTGTTGACAGAGGCTTTCTGACCAATTAAACATCCTGGTGTAACCATTGTGTTTATGACTGTATCATGGCCCTCCCATACACGCAGTTTTAAACTAATATTAATATGTTCCAAAATGTGCAGATTGCATTCTAGGAACTGGTAGATTATTGTTCAGCATTCATTTTTATGTCCAGTGATACCAAACACAGAGTATATCACGTGAGCTTGTCACCCAGGAGGTATCTGACTGCTATCTCACTCTCTGTATGTGCTAGCTTAGTCATGTATGACCTCAATTTGTTCGATATGATATTCTCCATTTAAATATATACTTAATATTAATGTGTCATGGTCTTGTTTGATTTCTGAATTGTGTGTGGATTTTGTTAAGTTGTGAATTGGGCAAAGGTCTCAGAGAGGAGCTCCAGGCCTTACTGATTTCTGAGTAGACATTTTATGGCACGCTATGTACCTAGTGGTGTAATTAGCTTAAAAACCATGGGTAATAGAACTGAAGGATTTGATCATAGTTTTACAACAGGTCAGAGGAAGTTATTAATCTGTAGATTGTATACAGTCAGCAGAAACAAACATCCTGCCAATACTTAACTGTTTACAGCTCTGCAAAGGTCTGTGTGCTGGTGTCTGTTGTCCCAAAGTTGAGCCGTGTTAAAGTTAAGCCAATAGAATCCATAAATTGAAGGAGGAGGAAGGGAGAAAGGTCACTGGCTAAGCCTCTTCTCATAACAAACATGGTTTAGGCCTGAACAAAATGGATGTTGCCTATAGCTTTCATGTGTCAAATGCACACAACCATTACAGAAGTCAGCAGAGCTTCACCTCATCCAATAAGCTTTGTGGAAAATTCATATACAAAGTGCAACTTTCCTTGCAAAGTGAACAGCCTATTTGTTTTTTTTTTTGAATCAAGCATAATGCATCTCTCTCTTGTATACATTTTTACTTACTCTGGACCATATAGGACCCATCCTGTGTGGTCAAATGGGTGGGAGACCTCAACCAGGGGATCTCTTCAGATAACATAAACATGATCTTAAAAACTAGAACAGTTATTCATGATAAACTTTTCTACTACAGATAGTAACAATTACTTTCTGGCAAGAAGGTATTACATCCTGGTTCACTAAAACACTCAAGTCTCACTACTATACTGAAGACTAATCATTGAACTTTTCAACACAATTTCATCCATCTCCCTCTATATCAACCCATGGATGGTCCTGTATCATAAAATGATAACTTTGATTTAAAAATATTTAAAAAATGATACTACCTTAGCAACCGAATGTGACTAGAATTTTGATCCGAAAATATTGGAACTCAACAAAACCATCCTCATCAGGTAAATGGCTGCTAAAGGTCACCAAAACTTGCTTGATAGGGGAAATCAAAGTTGTTTCACAACATGATTTGTAAATCTGTTATTCTATCTGGGAAGACTGGGTAAATATCATCTCTGTGATTTGCTTGTATGAAAAACCTAAAAAAAACTCAGAAACTCAAATGAAAAATATATTACAGGGGGCGTGGCGTACGGCGCTGGAGATGGCCGCATAGTCCTGCAGCTCCGTCGGCCACTCGAGACTACAGCCTACATTGACCCCACGGAACGACCCTCTCGCCTCTGTATACCTACTGGTGGTGTCCCGGATGGCGAAGGGCAAGAAGGGAGCCCACAAGTTCGCTCGGATGGACGGATTTCTTATATCCAGCGCCGCCGGTCCCAGGCAACATGGCGCCGGCCCGCCTCAGCAACAACGGCCTCCGCGTGAGCGATCCTGCAGCCTACCAGGAGATGGACCTCTGCCGCTCAGGCAAGTAGCAAATCCCGATAGCGGGAACTCCTCGGGCTCCTCGACCCCGCCATCCCCGACTTTCAATAGCCCTGCCAAACAAAAACCACGCCGGGGCCCCTCTCCCCCTGAGAGTTACGGCGGTGCACACATGGACATGTCTGCTACTCCTGATCAAACCCAGACCCAGCCTGCAGCTATGGCCGATCCCTTTGCGGCCTTCCCAGAGGGAGACCAGCAGGTGTCAGCTTCCCTGTTGAAGGACATGATGAGATCCCTGTGGACCTCCTTACACGCCGACATGGTGCAGGGAATGTCCCAAACGCGGCGCGAGGTCCGCCATCTTGGGGAGCGGGTGGATGCTGTGGAGACCTCCATGGAGAAGTGCTCACTATCTTTGAACACATTGGTGGCTGCCCATAATAGCCACTCTGAGGACATCTCCTGGTTGAAGGACAAAGTTGCGGACCTGGAGGACAGGTCTCGCAGGAACAACTTGAAGCTCAGAGGTGTCCCTGAGTCGGTGCTGCCGCAAAACCTAGAAAAAATGGCCAAGACCCTTTTTACTGCGCTGGTTCCATCTCTCTCAGCAGCTGAGCTTGAGATAGACAGGATACACAGGATACCCAAGCCCGGCTTTATTGCCCAGGACCTGCCTCGGGATGTATTGCTTCGTGTCCATTTTTTTCAGACTAAGGATAAAGTGCTTATGGCATCCAGGAAGTTGCAATCCATGCCGGGAGAGTACCCTCAACTTCAGATTCTTCCCGATCTGTCCAGGCACACCTTACAGAAGCGAAGGAATCTGGCCACGGTGACTAAAGCCCTCCGTAATCACCACATTCCACACAAATGGAAGCACCCGGCCTTCCTGTCAATAACGCACAATGGGTCTACAGTCACCATCTCTACCATGGAGGAAGGACTGGCTCTGTTGCGACGCTGGAATATCATCCCGGTCTCGTCCTCTCTGCCCTCTACGGCTCCTTCACCGACGCCCGTCCCCAGTGAATGGCAAGTAGCATCACGCAAACGCTCCAACTCGGCACAACGTTCGTCTGGAGGTGAGAGTGTCTTCCCACAGTCTCCACTATAGTCTCAGGCCTAGGATGACCCTGATCCTCCTGGCCCCTCGTTACCTGTTGCAGGCTCCTCCTGCTTTTGGACTTTTTTTTATGGTTCGGGCTCTGCCCGTTTCGTCTGTTCCTTTCCCTTCCTCCCCTTGTTCCTGCTCCGACGGTGGATTGTTTTTTGCTTACCTGACCACCTCGTTGGTTCCAGTGCTCCTCATCTTGCTGCACCTTGAACTCTGTTACTTTGCTTCCACCCAGCTTGACCGTCTCCCCCTGAGCCACCCACCATGACCATTAAACTGCTCTCTCTGAATGTTAATGGATTGAATCACCCAGTTAAGCGCCACTCGTTGTGGACTGAACTGTGTACCAGTCGAGCTGATGTAGTTGCTCTGCAAGAGACTCATTTTAAGGCCGCCCAGCCACCGCGGTTCTCCCATAGGAACTTTCCACATCTTTTTTTTGCCAACGCTCCGGAGAAGAAGCGGGGAGTCTTGGTGGCGATTAGGGACACTGTGGCCTTCACCCTTAAGGGCCAGACCAGCGACCCAGAGGGTCGATTCCTAATCTTGCAGGGGGACTTCAACTCTCTTCCTATGACTCTTGTGGTACTGTATGCTCCGAATAGTCATCAGAAGAGGTTTCTCTTGAGATTGCTTAGGCAGGTGACTGCTAATGTGTATGGTAATCTGGTTCTGTGTGGGGATTTTAATACGGTGGTCGACCCAGGGCTTGACACCTCGGTGCCCGCCCGGGGGCGACAATTCTCTTTGCAATCCCTCCTCCACAGGGAACATCTCTACGATGTTTGGCGGTGCCAGCATGGCTCGGAAAGGGATTACTCCCACTACTCCCCCAGACATCGTTCCTATGCACGTATTGATATGTTTTTGACGGATCTCCCTTTACTGGGTAAGGTCTCCTCCTCGGCTGTCAGAAGCATCACATGGTCTGACCATGCGGCTGTGGAGATGGTCTTGGAGGAGGGCGGACCCAGGGAACGGACTTCCATTTGGCGATGTGACGCCAAGGTCCTTCAGGACACGAGGACGGGCAAGGTTGTAGGGGATCAATTGTCGGAGTTTTTTAACATTAATGCTCCTTCGGTTTCGGACCCCTGGTCACTGTGGGGGGCGCACAAGGCTTTCATTCGAGGGGTGTGCATCCAACAAACGGCCAGGTTGCGTAGGGCTTACAACCAGAGGCTGACGGATCTCCTTAAGGGAATTAAGGAGTTGGAGACCATTCACAAGCGAAGCCCTACCGACACAGTGACTAGGGATCTGACCCGCAGGCGTGAGTCCCTTAGATCCCACCTTATGGAGCGTTATGATCGCCACCTCAAAAGCCTTAGACTTCGCTACTATGCTCATGCTAACAGGGCGGGTAAGGTCCTAGCTTCCCGGGTCAAACAACGGTGGGCGTCTGCCCGCATTTCCCACCTAACGCATCACGCCTCCAAAACGAAACTCACGCACCCGAAGGACGTCGCAAATGAGTTTGCGAAGTTCTATGGTTCTCTCTACAACCTGTCCCAAGACTCCTCCACCGCCCAACCCAGTACTGAGGCCATCCAGAGCTTTTTGGCTAAACTGTCCCTCCCCTCCCTATCTGAAACCCAACTTAGTACCCTTTCGGCTTCGATAACCGTACCGGAGGTGTCTAGGGTAATCCAATCCCTTCCTATTGGTAAGTCTCCGGGCCCGGATGGATTGGGCAACGATTACTATAGACTCCACAACCATACCCTCAGCCCATTCCTTGCTCAGGTCTTCAATAAAGCGATGTCGACATCCACCTTCCCGCGGGAAATGCTGGGTGCCTACATCACTACCATCCCCAAGCCAGGAAAGGATCCTAGCCTCCCAGCTAATTACAGGCCCATCTCTCTACTGAATAGCGACACCAAAATATATGCTAAGATCTTGGCCGCCCGTTTACAGAACGTCCTCCCGTGCCTGATCAAAAATGATCAAATGGGGTTTATGCCAGGCAGACAGACGTCGGATGCCACCAGGCGTATTATTGACCTGGTGCATCTCGCTGAAAGCTCCCATACCCCTTCTCTGCTCCTCACATTGGACGCAGAGAAGGCGTTTGACAGAGTCAATTGGCTCTATATGCGGATGACCTTGGAGAAGTTCGGCTTCTCGGGGGGCATTTTATCTGCTCTGTTGGCACTCTATTCCTGCCCTTCGGCACAGGTTCTCACTTCGGGCGTTGCCTCGGCCCCGTTCGTCATTTCTAATGGCACCCGCCAGGGCTGTCCTCTCTCTCCAGCGATTTTCAATCTGATGATTGAGCCGCTGGCGGAGGCCATTTGTTCTGACGACGGGGTCGAGGGGTTCCGTATGGGAGACACCGTCTACAAGGTTAACCTGTTTGCGGATGATGTTGTGGTGGTCCTAACAAACCCGGTCCGGTCCCTGCCGGCGGTCCACAGGATACTGCTGGCCTTCGGGGAGATTTCCTACCATAAGGTCAATGCCTCTAAATCCCTAATACTCAACATGGGAATTGATCCGAAGGTAGCTGCCCTTCTCCAACTGAACTATCCCTACCAATGGACGGTGGATCAAATCCCTTATCTAGGGGTGCGAGTTACCCCGAGTATTGCTAGACTCCTCCCTGCTAACCTAGACCCCTTGCTTAAGAAAATCAACAAAGAAATGGGGGACATGGCTAAGACTGACATTTCCTGGGGCGGTCGGATGGCCGCCTACAAGATGATGATCCTGCCACAAGTACTCTACATCTTCAGGGCGATTCCCATCCCCTTCTCCAGGAAATACATGGTTGCCCTATCCTGTAGTTTACGTAACTTTATCTGGTACGGGAAGAGGGCCAGAGTCGCTACATCCCTGTTAATTCAGCCCAAGGCTTTGGGGGGCGCCAAGCTCCCGGATCTCTCGACGTATTACTGGTCCACTAGATTGGATCAACTGAGGGCTTGGTTTGACCCTGGGAACTGCTTCCCCTGGAAGTCTCTGGAGGGTCACATGGCGCCTATCAAAGACCTTCGGTTGTTGCTCCTGAGTGACCTTTGGATACGATGGCCGCTATCGGGGCCCCCCCCCCGACGTTGCGGGAGGCCCTACTCTCCTGGAGGAAGTTGGGGGAAACATGCGTGGGCAAAGTTGGAGTGGCTCCCCACTCCTCTTTGTCCTTGCCTGTGACTGTGTTATCCGCACACATACCCTCTCTGTCAGTGTCCCGTTTGCTTGATTTAGGCCTCTCCGAACTTTCACATTTTTATGCGAACGGTGAACTGTTGACCCCTCAGCAGCTGATGCACAACTTTAGGGTGCCCCCCTCCCTCTACCTTCCAATACTGCAGATATGTAGCTTCCTCAGGAAGCACCCCCTGCGGACCGTGGAAATCCCTATAAAAGCATGGGAGTTTTACCATTCCTCACTGAAAAAGGCCAAGGGTATCTCTCTGTTTTATGACTTGCTCTTGCGCAGGCCGGATCCTCCGGTCTCTGTCTCTATGCAGAGATGGGAGAGAGATCTTGGTGTTGCCGTCACCCCGGAACAGTGGTCCAGGGCCCTTTCCGCTACTTACCAGTACTCCCACTGTACTTCGCATTGGGAGATGATGTTGAAGATTGTTAATAGGTGGTATTACACCCCACACAGACTGTCAAAAATTTTTCCATCTGTTCCTGATCTCTGTTGGCGTGAATGTGGACATAGAGGGACGTTGGCACATGTCCTGTGGGAATGTCCCTCGTTGACAAGTTACTGGAACAGGATCTTTAGATGTATAGCGGAATGTACGGGTATATTGGGTCCCCCTAGGAAGGAACTGGCTCTGCTGAACGTGGGTATTGAGTCCTACCCTGCCCAATACAGACAGGTCGTTACCCATATCCTTCTAGCTTCCAGGACTCTGATCCTGCGGAAATGGCGTTCTCTGGAAGTGCCTAATTTCTCTGAAGTAGTATCAACGGTCAACGGCAACTATGTGCTAGAAAAAGCGCTGGCAGTAAACTCCCTTTCATATGGTCACTTTATGAAGGTGTGGCAGTGCTGGAGTTACTATCCCTGAATGTACTTTGAGTATGTGGAGGGGATGCGGGGGCCTCCCCCATGGCAAGTATGTTCCCACGGGGGGCTGTGGGGGCGGCTCGCGCTCCTCCCTACTACGGGCTCTCTTTCCATATGGGATATGCCTACTTTGTATGTTAATACTGGAATCTCGCTTTTCTTTTTCCTCTTTTATTGCTGATGGTATAATGTATGGGTCCTTATGTCGGATTCCCTTCCCTTCTCTCCCCCCCCCCCGCCCCCCCTCCCTCTTCCCCATTTACTGTTGCATTTTTGTTACTGTTGCAATGTATCTGACTGTGTTAAGGTTGGTTTCCTTGTATGATGTTGAATTTCAATAAAAAAGAACATTAAAAAAAAAGAAAAATATATTACAAATACACATTATACCAAGAGCCAAAAAATACTAACTTTACTATTCACTTTTTTTTTTTACAGAGAGAGATGTTCATGTCTGCTTTGTTCACAAGATGCTTATTCTCTTCTGATATGGTCAAATACCAGAAAAAAAACAATGGTCATCTAAAATTATTGGGGACATTTCACTTTACAAATTATGAGAAAATGAAAAGACTTGTTGCCTGGCTTTTATGTTGACTTGTCCACTTCAGTACTTCTTGCATCACTGAACCAGAACAAGAATGCAAGTCATATAAGCCAAAGGAAAGATGGCTATGCATACGTATTCTAGGTCAGTGTATTAAAGCAAGTGTCCTAATATGACATGTAACGTTTTCAGTCAGAAGTACATTATAAAAATATAACAATAACAAACAAACAATTAAACCACATGGTGATAGGATCTAAAACAAGATTGTCTATGCATATAGTATAAGGTGCTTGAACATACTTTATTACATTACCATAGCCAGATCTATTCTAACTTGTTAAAGTGGACCTAGACTTTGGTAACTTTATATGTCAAACCATTCAAGATAAGACAGTTGTAAATTATATAGCTGTAGGAATTCTGTAGCTGCTCTTTTACCTAGTTTTTCCATTCATTCTGTGCAGGCTCAAGATAGCCATATTAATGGACACATAATCTATCACCAGAGAGGTCCTCATCTTCCTGGACTCCACTCATGATGATGCATTCAGAGTTAACCTTGGATCAGAGGCAGGATTGAATGGGATATCATTTTGATGCAAAAGCCAGTAACAGGTAACCTTGGGGTTTGGAGAACAAATGGATCCTAGACCTTGCCACATGTGTGCTGTGCTCTGTGCCTTCAAATCAGAAATTAAATCTTAAATAGATATTTTTAAACTGTATGCTTTATCACAATAAACTGTGCTAAAAATAAATTATCTATAGGCCTAAGACTAAGGCTAAGCTATATTAATACAGCATTTGAAAAGAATTAGCGACAGCAGATAGAAAACATACATCATTCTAAGAGTAAGCCGTGCATTTTACAGTACTGTGCATTTTCCCTGACACCTGTCCTCTAGCTATATATATATATGTATATATATATATATATAAATACATGTTTTTTTTTTTTTTAACCCCATTTCCAATCACTAGCCTAGCTGTGTAATGCACTCCAGAAGATCTGTACTCTCAGTTGGAGATAATGCTAAACACCATGCACAAGACTGATAAGTGTTTTTCAGTCTGCTAAAATTACTGGCTGATGATAAAAAGCAGAGCCAGGAAAGTATGACCCAGTGCAGGGAACTCCTCGCTCTGTTAGCACCACTTACTTTACACCTAGCCTGCACATTTGTTTTGTTAATCCAGACAGCACAAAATCATGTTCACATTACATACAGAGATGGAAAGCAAATTACCCACAAGTCTTTGAAAGAGTTTAGAAAAAAATAAGGGACAAAACATTAGTAATGATATACAGTATAACACCATGCACTTTCACGTTTAATACCACGTGGGACTTTGGAGCTAGTTCAGTAACCTTTACACAAATTAAAATATATACAGTTATTCAAGACATAGCAATTACAAAAATCAGAAATCAAGACAACAAGAGAGACCAAAGTATTGCATCCATTTTGGCATGTTTGTTAGCATGTTTGTCAACTCTCATTCATCCTGCTCCTAAGTGGTCAGTCTTACTCCAAGTGTCACTAATATCTCATTCCACAAATATGTTTCTTAGAGGCAAGGGCTCCCTACCAGCGCTCCTAATTCTGCAGCCCCACATAACAAAAATAAAAATACTGTATATATATATATATATATATATATATATATACAGATGTCTCCATGTTTAACAAAAAAAATTGTTTAAAACAAATATTATATATTTTTCTACCCGTTTACTAATGTTATCAGCATAAGGATTAACCACTTCAATACCAGACACTTTCACCCCCTTCCTGTCCAGGCGAAATTTCAGCTTTCAGCACTGTCGCGCTCTAAATGACAATTGCGTGGTCATGCAACACTGTACTAATATGAAATTTGTATCATTTTTTTTCACACAAATAGAGCTTTCTCTTGGTGGTATTTAATCATCACTGGGTTTTTTATTTTTCACTTAATAAATGAAAAAATACCACACATTTAAAAAAAAACAAAAAAGACAAAACATATTTTTCTTTGTTTTTGTTTTAACATTGTTTTAGCATTTTTAAAATAAATCTTTTTTCTTTATACATTTAGGCAAAACTGTATTCTGCTACATTTCTTTTGTGAAAATAACCTAAATCATTGTTTATTATTTAGTCTGTGGGAAAGTTATAGAGTCCACAAACTCATTTCTTGAGAGCAGGACAGTACAAATATCCCCCAAATTACCCCTTTTTGCAAAGTAGACATGGAGAGTTTTTTTGAAGTTGTAATTTTTTTCACAATTTTTTTTGAAAAATTTGTCTTTTCATATTTTTTTTCTTGTTTAATATTTTAGTGAAGCTTATCTGAGTGAACAATAATAAAAAATTAACATAAAAATATCTGTTGTACATTAGGATCCAGTAAGTAATTTTACAAAGAAAGGTGTAGAGCATTAATAAACAACATGTGTGGGTAAGACGAGCTGCCAGATACCCCCAGGCACTCCATCGTGGGAGGAAGACGACACAGTCAACCATTAGTTTTCTTGTTCAAAAACATTGAAAAAGAAAAACAGTGGGTTCCAATATAAACTTACAAGTAATAACGTAGGTGTGGTTAGCATTAGGTAGGTACAGTTTGACAATGTATGGAAGTTAGTAAGGAACGTGTCAAGTGGAGTGGTCGTTCAAAGAATGATGTGGTAGGATAATTTGTTATATGTTATTGACAAGTACATTGAAATGATATGGATAAACTACCCATTAACAGTAAGGGTAAGGGGCTGTTGGGAAGAGTAAGGGGAGGAGGATTAGATCCCCTATAGCATGTCCAAATGTTGATGATGGTGGTAGCATTCTGGAGGAGAGTGTCGAACACAGGAGATCAGGGAGACTGTAGAATAAGGTAAGTAATACAGTTATGTTGGGATAAGCCTGGTTAGGAAACTGAGTCAGGAAAAGGGAAGCTGTGGGGGTAGGTTAGGATGGGGTGGAGACTGGGGGGGGGGTGGAGGGCAAGGGGCAAAGGGTAGGGGGATAGGGGAGACCAGAAGAGGGGGGAGGGGATTAAGGGGGGCTAGGGGTGTACAGGAGGAGGGGGAGTGGAGGGGGTGGAGGAAAAAAGGGAGGGGGGAACCCCACATAAGGGACAGGCCAAGGGAAGGGTAAAGGAGGCATGTTGCACAGGTTATGGATGCAATAGGGTCTCATCCAAATCTGGGGGTAGGAAGTGGGTCACCCAAGGGTTCCAGAGCCTCTCAAATTTTGTGACATTATCCAGTAGTGTTGCCTCAATCTTGGCATGGATCATGGCCTGGGTGATTCTGTGCTTTGCTGCAAGTATGCACAAGGTAAAGGATTTCCAAGCTTTTGCTATGGTCTGCTTGGAAGCAGTGGTGACACAGAGTATTAATTTAAATTGGCAATTAGTCAAGGACACAGGTACTACCTAGTAAGCACCTTGTAGTTAGTTTCTAGGGCTGCGATATTTGGTGAGGAGGATTTAGTTGCCTGCTAGATGAATGACCAATCAGCATGGTCAAGCACAAGGTTGAGGTCTCTTTCCCATCTGCTAACATAATCTGGGGGTTTCGCTGTTTCTGGGGCAACTAAGAAGGTGTTAAGCTGTGAGATAAGTCCATGTCTGTGGGGGTCAGACTTGCACGCACATTCAAACTATGTAAAACATGAGTCTGAGGGATCAGAGGGGGTAAATGATTGGTTGCGGAGAAAAAAAGTGTATAGGAATTATGAGGGGATTAGAGGCCAAATCGGGTCTTAAGTCTGTCCCAGAGCATGAGGCTATGTTTCGTAACCGGGTTTGTGATGGTTCTACGCTGGGCCAGCGCCAACCAAAGGAGATTGGCTGTGGAAAGGGGATCACAATCCACTGATTCTATGGCTACCCATAGTGGGGTTTCAGCTGTAGCATGATATTTTGGGAGTTTGGCCGCATAATAATATTTCTGAAAATTTGGTACACCTAAGCCACCTCTAATTCTAGAGGTATATACGGTATGTGTAGGTAGTCAGGATAAAGATAAAAATGTTCCAGATAAAGGAGGATGTGCTGCGCTGCAAAATTAGCAGGTAGTATAAAGGTACCATAATAGGGAGTACCCGAAACAGGAAGAGGAGTTCGGGAGGATGGACATTTTTATGACCGGGATTTTGCCCATCCAGGACAGTGGTAGAGGGGCCCATTTGGACAGTAGGGTTGTGAGGTGGGAGAGCATAGGCAGATAGTTTGATAGTAGAGAGTAGTTTGAGAGTAGAGGTCTGAGGGGTTGGCGGTAAGTTTATTACCTAGGTAGGGGATGGAACCATTATCCCATAGAAAAGGGAGGACCTCACTAAGATGGGATTGGAGAGAGCACGGTAGGAAAATGTAAAGGGCTGTCGATTTCTGAGGGCTAACTATGAGACCTGAAATTTGGCCAAAGCTAGAGACTGTATCTAACAAATTAGGAGCAGAGATTAGGGGGGAGGTCCTGAAAACAAGGATACCATCTGCAAAGAGGCAGAGTTTGTGTTGAAGCCCCCCTAGTTCTAGGCCGTGAATGTTGGGGTTCGAGTGAATGAGTAGGGCTAGGGGCTCAATTGCCAAGGCAAAGAGAAGTGGGGAGAGTGGGCACCCTTGCCCCATGCCTGGTTCTACAGGAAAGGGATCAGAGCGAAAGCCAGCATAGGAGAAAAAAGGCTGTAGGGTTCAAGAATAATGCCGAAATCCATTGTAAGAAGTGTTCAACAAACCCCCATCATCACAAGAAGAAGTTCAAGTAGGGCCAAGAGAGCTTATCAAATGTCTTGCGGATGTCTAAAGAGACAAAGCAAGATGGGATGCGTCATGTGCTTGCAGCATAAGTCAGGAGAGTAACACGACGGACGTTATCGCTAGCTTGACGAGAGGGAATGAACCCTACTTAATCTTTGTGTATTAAAGAGCCAATATAGGGGTTAAGGAAAGTAGAAAGGCTTTAGGCCTGAAATGAGACCAGGCAGAATCGTCTGTGTGGATTTTGGGGATCATTGAGATAGTGGCCAATAGGGATTTAGCACGAAGAGAAAGGCCTTCTAGTAGGGAGTTAAAGGCAGCTACTAGAAGGGGGAAAGAAGGTCGGCAAACTTCTTATAGTGGTTTGTGGAGAGGCCATCTGGGCTGGGGCGTTTACGTAATTTTAGGGATTTGATCACTGAGTGTATTTCCTCGACTGTAATAGGTCGATCAATATTCTCCCGACGAGTGGAGGTGAGGGTAGGCATATGTAGGGAAGAGAGGAGGGAATCTGCCTGTGTATGGTTAAAGGTTTTGGGGTCTTGGTAGAGTTTTGCGAGGTGTCTGCAGATTTAATTTATGATTTTTATGGGGTTGCTGGAGTATGTATTGGTAGATAATTTAAGTCTGATGGGCTTGGGGGTATATTCGGCTTTGCGGAGCGCTATAGCTAAGAAGGTGTCAGGTTTGTTTGACTTCATGTAGAACATGTGTCTAGATCTACAAAGGTTTTTTCTGCTGCTTCTGTCAAAAAGAGGTTTAGTTCTAGGCATGCTTTTCAAGTTTGCTTTGAGACTTGGTAGAGGGACGGGATTGGAAAGCAGCTGAGGCCCGATAGAAGGTTTCCTCCAAGTGAAGAAGGAGGCTTAAATAATACATACTGATGACTGGCTTTTGGGTTTCCCATGAGGTCAGGGGCGATGTGTCAGTCAAAGTATTATTTGTTATATAGTGTTTGAGGGTCGTTTGAATATCCAAACGATAGGTTGGGTTATACAAAGTAAAATGGATCTGCTCTAAGTAAAAAGAGGGGTCAGGCAGTAGCCCACCTCAAAATATAACCCTGAAAGGGATCTATGGTAAGTAAAAAATGGGGGGTGTGAGGTAAGTGGCGCTGCCTATATTATGTCAATCAAGGTGTAATAAATTAGTCTGTATACCTCATATATTGTTACCACATCATAATAAAAAATCACATTAGATAATATCACATGGGCCATGCATACAAAGGCATATATATATAAAGTGCAAATAGTGCGGTAAAGTGACAGGTGATTATGCCTGAAAGAATGCTTACTGGTATTGAAAAAAATATCAAAAAAAAATATATTAATATATCAAGGTGGCTCAAGTAATTAAAGGTGCTGAGTGGTAGTGCAAAAAAATGCTTAATTAATATAAGGAAACCGATAAATTATAATGAATAAGAACAATAAATAGTCTGATTATGATAAAGGTGGGATATAAATATAAACAGTGGTGGGTGAATAATAAAATTAAAAATATATAAATTAATAGATAAAGTGCAACAATACCAGATCAGGTATTAAAGTGACTAGTGTAGATACAGTCCCACTGTATCCAATGGCCTGTGGGTTAGCCAAAAAAACAAAAAAGGGGGGTAGTTATAAATATTGGTAAATTATTAGTGACTGAGATAATAATTAAAAATCCATATATTGGTATTCAGGGCAGAGTCCAAAAAATTGGGTGATTTCTTGAGGTGATCCGGAGTGGATGTGCGGGTGAGGAATCTTGTGCTCCTTCCTCAATACAGCCCACACTTACCAGAGCTATGTACCCCTACAGGGTTGGCCAGTGTGTGGTTAATACTGGGGTTCACTCCTGTACGGCAGGAATCCTAGACCCTGATATCACTAGCTGTGGTCTTCCAATCAGATCATCTCTCAAGGGTAGTAATTTATTACACCTTGATAGGTTGGGTTAGCCAGGAGGCTATCATTATTGTACCAGGCAATGTGAGTTGGTCTAGGGATGAGAGAGTAAAAAGACACAAGAACTGTGCTATGATCCAACCAAGAGATTGGGACAATAGAGGAGGCCAGGAGAAGGTGTCAACTGTTAGGAAGATGTGATCTATGCGGGAAAATACCTTATGTGGATGCAAGTAGTGGGTATATTGACATTGTGCAGGATTATGCTCTTACCAGGCATCCAAGAGCGAGCATTTGTATAAAAGTAGCTGAAACAAGAGACAGGTAGGACTAGGGGGAGTAAGGGGCTGGGGATTTATCCAAGAATGGGTACAAAACTTGGTTAGAATTGCTGCAGATTATGAGGGTACCCCTTTTTTGTGAATACACAACAGTTAGTAGGTGGGAAAATAATGAGAGTGGGTGTTTGTTGGGGGCATAGTATGAGACAAAGGTGACTTCACTATTAAGTAGGTGTCCGGTCAGGATGAGGTATCGACCCTCTGGGTCTTTGATCTCCTCCAGGAGTGTGAAGGGGGTAGTACGATGAAAAGCAATAAGCACCCCTCTCTTTTTCAAGGATTCTGAGGCTTTGAACACCAGTGGATAGTGGTGGCCATCAAATTTAGGTGTAGATTTGTGTGGGAAATGTGTCTCCTGTAAACAAACCACATGTGCTTTAGCAGATGCAAATGAGGCCCTGGACATTAAGTGTGAGGATGTTAAGTGGAACCATAGCCTAGTTAGGAAAGGCTTGGGACTAGCTGGGGTTGATGTTCTGAGGTCTGGTCACACACCCCTAAGGGAGGGGATAGGAATGTAGGGAGGGGATGAGCATAGGGAGGAGAGGGAAGAGACAGTAGTAGGGAAAGGGGCAGCAGCAAATGAGCAAAGGCGGGGAAGAGAAAAAAAAAGGGGGAACTGAACTGTAAGCGTAAGCTAAAAAAGTTTAGAAAAAGGCTAAATGTTGCCTAATGGGGCAGAGAGGATGTCTTCTGGTAAGTCAGTATAATAGCTACCAAGGACAAGGGTGGCTCTGCGAGATACCCTATACGGGTGTTCTTGGACTTGCGGGAGGCCCAAATGAAGGTAATTGGTCCTCAGCAACAAAGCGGATAAATAGTTAATCAGAAAAACGGTAACAGGGATAACCTGCGATAATTGAACAACAAGTATATTATTAGAATAGTGTGAACTTTACTGCCTGGGCTGGGGGGCAGGCTGCTGATAAACCCGCAGTAGGTAGACCAATAGGTCTGACCATTAGCAAGTAATGGCAAAAACGATGTAAAACAATCAAAAACAATCAACAAGTATAACTGTAGTGAGCCATATGGCGTAGAGCCTGAATGTGTGATCCCCTGAAGAAGTCACGTGGTAGCGTGACGTAACGCGTAGGGAGACTGAGCACCGGAAGTGACGTTGCTGGACACAGAAGAGAAGTCCCGAGGCTTTTACACTGTAAAAAATGATTTTAACTGTAAGTGTTTCTATTTTTTTCAATTAAAAAATACTTGAAAATACTACACTATGTGGGCCTTAACATTTTGAGATCCGAGGAGGGATCGGAGCGCTATACCTGGAGCACATCCTGGAAAGTGTATACCAAACTCTGAGCCTGAGAGAGCCTGAGAGAGGAGAGGATATAGAAGCAAAGCACAATATATAAATCTAAAAGGCGCATTGCTAGTAGCATTGAGGTGAGCAGTTAGCACACCTAGATGTGTTGAGCACAGAAGATCACTATACTGCACCAGGTGTACATGTGGAAGGAATTATCATTTGTTGCACTGAAGAAGATTCATTGTTTATTTGGACACTTGATCACTTTAAATGGACTTTACACTTATATAGTTTTTTTTTTCAATCTATACCTGATTTAATTTAAATGAAGAAATGCTGGGATAATTTAAAGATTGGCACGCAGCACTTTACCATATCACTAACAGCAATGGAATATAGATTTATAATTTTTATATATACACCATAAGCACCATTTTTACTTTATTTACATCACCAAGATTTTATTAAGATATTATCATCTTTATATTATTATTTTGAGATTTATGTATTAATTCATTGCATATTTATTTACTGACCAGCAAGTGCACCTTATATTTATTTATTAACTTTCTAGACAATTTATCACATAATCACTTTTATGCACTTTATATATCTTATTATATACATTGGTTTATATATTTAATTATTTTATTGTTCATCAATTAAGACCAATATATTATTTGTTTATTTATATTAAATTTCAACCTTAATTTATTTATTCACACAATACCTGTATCATTATCATATGCACATATCCCCTGAAGCACAGTACTCCCCCCCCCCCCCCCCTTTACTCATTTAATGTTACATTACTGCATTTAGTAAATATTAAACCTGGCTGGTGAATTGTAGAATGTGCAACTAATAATTAGAAACTATTTAAGGGCTCAGAAAAATAATTGTTTTCGGTTTAAAACTTTCAGTCTGTGCAATCTATGAATTAAAAATAGAAACCATTTTTTGCAGATGACAGCACAACACAGAGACCATGTTTCAACACTATTATGTCAGCTCATTATACAGAACCCTCATATGGTTCACCTTGACAGTGTCTTTTCTCACCCCCAGGTTACTATCTGGCTTCCATAAGACCATATAAATTATTTAAGTAAATGTGTGTTGCATTCTGGAATGTCACTTAAATGTTATAGATTAAAACATTAATAAAAAATGTTTTTACAATAGCTAGTAACACATTCTGCCTCAAGCCATTGGTCTTCACATGTGCTATGGTTAGCTAGCAGAGTTTTGTTTTAATTCATATTATTTTAGAGATGATAGAGTATTAACATATGGTTTTACAATTTCATATAAAAAAGAAAAAAAAAAAAGAAAAATTACAAATGTATAAAGATAATAATTTTCTTATTGTAAAGAAATCCTAGGTTTTCTACCTGGTGAGTAGCTTTCACAAATATTTCTGATAAAAGCAATATTGATTCACTATTTTGTATAGGGCACATCAAGAAATTTACATTCCTGCTTCTATGATTGACTTCAAGCTTTACCCAGAAGTCAGAACATTGTTTAAAGTAATACAATAATAAAATATGCCCTGATGCACCCCGTGACGCACCTCCATCCCTCAATAACATAGAAAGTTGCAAAGATTTGCCCTTGGGACTTTGAATGAGGTGCGACACGCTCAATGATACAATGTAAAAAGCAAGTTTATTGGAACATACAATGTCAGCAAGTAAACACAGACAGGTACCATGTTATGAAACAGATTTGTGATGTTAAACATAGTATTATTATTATTATACAGGATTTATATAGCGCCAACAGTTTGCGCAGCGCTTTACAATGTGAGGAAAGACAATACAGTTACAATAAAATTCAAAACAGGAGGAACTAAAGGGCCCTGCTCTTTAGAGCTTACAATCTAGAAGGGAGGGTCAAGTGAAACAAAAGGCAATAACCGTGGGGGATGGGTTGATGGAGAAAATGGAGGTATATTTGTTAGGTGTGGGTAGGATAGGCTTCTCTGAAAAGGAGGGTTTTCAGAGATCGCCTAAAAGCTAATAGAGTAGGAGATAATCGGACAGATAAGGGTAAGGAGTTCCATAGGATTGGAGAAGGTCTGGAAAAGTCCTGGAGGCGAGCATGGGAGAAGGTGACGAGGGAGCTAGAGAGCAGGAGGTTTTGAGAGGAACGAAGAGAGCGATTAGGTTGGTATTTTGAGACTAGGCTAGTGATGTAGCTAGCGGCTAAGCTGTGGATTGCTTTGTAAGATGTTGTAAGTATTTTGAATTTAATTCATTGGGTGAGCAGAAGCCAGTGGGGGGGCTTGACAGAGAGGAGCAGCTGACATTGAGCGATTGGTAAGGTGAATGAGTCTGGCAGCAGCATTCATGATGGATTGAAGGGGGGATAGCCTGTGTAGAGGTATGCAAACGAGAAGGAAATTGCAGTAGTCGAGGCGCGAGATGACCAGGGAGTGAACTAGGAGCTTTGTTGTGTCTTTGGTTAGAAAGGAGCGTATTTTGGAGATGTTGCGCAGGCTGAGGCGGCAAGATTTGGACAGCGATTGGATGTGGGGTTTGAAGGAGAGTTCAGAGTCCAGGACAACACCTAAGACCTTGGCATGCGGGGATGGGCTGACAGTAATGCCATCGATATTGACGGAGAAATCAGGGGAAGGGGCAGGTGATGGAGGAAAAATTATAAGCTCGGTTTTGGATGGATTGAGTTTGAGGAAGTGGTGAGACATCCAGACCGATATATCTGATAGTAAATTAGTGATACGTGAGGAGAGAGCTGAGGGATGGATAAATAGATTTGGGTATGTATCGTCAGCGTAGAGATGGTATTGGAAGCCGTGTGAGGCTATCAACTGACCCAGAGAGGAGGTGTAGATTGAAAATAGGAGGGGTCCAAGAACAGAGCCTTGGGGGACCCCAACAGAGAAGGGAAGAGGAGAGGAGGAAGTAGAATTGTACATAACGCTAAAGGTGCGGTTGGATAAGTAGGAAGGTAACCAGTGAAGAGTACAGTCACAGAGACCAAAGGCATGGAGTTTTTTGAGGAGGAGGGAATGGTCAACTGTATCAAAGGCAGCAGAAAGGTCCAGAAGTAGGAGTACAGAATAGTGCCCATTGGTTTTGGCCGTTAGTAGATCGTTTGTCAGTTTTAGGAGAGCAGTTTCAGTGGAGTGTTGAGGCCGAAATCCAGACTGAAGGGGATCAAGGAGGCTATTCTCGGCAAGGTGGTCGCATAGTCGGTTGTAGACTAGACGTTCGAGGAGTTTGGATGGAAAGGGGAGCAAGGAAATAGGGCATAGGTTTTTCAGAACGGTTGGGTCCAGTGAGAGCTTTTTAAGTATGGGGCTGACTAGTGCATGTTTTAGAGAATTGGAGAAGATGCCAGAAGAGAGGGAGAGATTGAAGATGAGGGTTAGAGAACGTAGAATAGGGCCAGAAGGTGAATGTAGCATTTGCGAGGGAACAGGATACAGAGGGCAGGTCGTTAAGTGGACGTTAGCAAGTAGTTTAGCAACCTCATCTATAGTGACGGGGTTGAATGAGGGAAGCAATGATTGCACCTGTGGGCATGAAGCATAAGGTATGAAAGGTATCTGAACAGCAACAATCTCCTTACGAATTGTATCAATCTTCTGTTTGAAGTGGTAGGCAATCTCCTGGGCAGGGAGTGAGTCGGTGGGAGGGGGTAGTGGAGGACAGAGTAGAGAATTAAAGGTAGCGAAGAGTTGCCGGGAGTGTGATGACAGGCTGTTAATGAAAGTGACAAAATAGGTTTGTTTGGCAGTGTGGAGACTGGAATTTTATTTTTGGAGGGCAGATTTATATTGGTTGAAATCCTTCTGAGACCTAGTCTTACGCCATAGGCGCTCAAGAGCACAGCTATGCTTTTCAGACTTCTAGTGTTATCTGTTTGCCAAGGTTGAAGCGGTTGGGGCCTGATTCGGTGTGTGGTGAGGGGGGCCAGTGTGTCCAGGGAGGCTAAGAGTGAAGCGTTGTAGACAGAAGTGGCTAGGTTGGTGCAGGACAGGGGTGCGATTTTGTCATAGAGGTGGTCGGTAGCAGAGCAGAAAAGAGAAGGGTTGATATGGCGTAGGTTTCTGCAGGTAACTGTAAGGCAGCTGGAGGGAGAGGAGGTTGAGGAGAGGGAGAGAGTGAAACTAATAAGGTAGTGATCAGAGAGAGGGAAAGGATTGTTTGAAAGGTTGTGCGGAGTACATAGGTGGGAGAAAACAAGGTCAAGGATATTGCCTTCAGAGTGAGTAGAAGCATGTATCCATTGCTTCAGGTCAAAGGAGGAGGTTAGACTGAGAAGTTTGGAAGTGGTAGGAGTGTTAGTATTAATAGGGATTTTGAAGTCGCCGAGAATGATTGTGGGGATTTCGGAAGAGAGAAAATAGGGTAGCAAGGCAGAGAAGTCGTCAAGAAAGGTCGATACTGGTCCAGGGGGACGGTAGATCACAGCTATCCTTAGAGAAACAGGGGAGAAAAGACGAATGCAGTGTACCTCAAATGAGGAGAGTGACAGAGAGGGAGGTGGGTGAAGTACCTGAAAGGTGCTATGTGGGGCTAGAAGGATCCGGACACCCCCTCCCTTGCGTCCATTGGGTCTAGGGGAATGAGTCCATAGAAGACCACTTTGGGACAGGGCAGCAGAAGACGCAGTGTCGGATTCCTGAAGCCAGGTTTCGTTATGGCGAGTAGATTAAATGAGTTAGCAATGAAAAGGTCATGGAGAGAGGTGAGTTTATAACAGACAGAGCGGGCGTTCCAAAGGGCGCAAGAGAAAGGGAGTCTGGTCTTGGGTAGAAGAGAGATGGGAACTAGATTGTGCTGAGTGTGCGGCTGCAGCCAGAGGGTGCAGGGTAAGTGGTGTGTTGAGCACAGGTAAATGATGGAGGCCCAGGGTTTGGGGATATGTCTCCAGAGGCTAGGAGAAGCAGAAAGGTGAGGGTGGTAATATGAGAGTGTGATTTAAATGAAGGGACATGCCCCAGTGTCCTGGAGGATTTGTGTGCGTGTGGATTTAGAAGTAGCAGGAGATGGTGAGTGCAGTAATAAGGTGAGGACAGAAGTGAGGGTGATATATATAAGCTGTGGGGTGGAGAAGAGGGGTGAAGCAGAGATATTTTAAGGATGGAGGACACTGCTGTCAGAAGGAGTGGTAGAGAGTGCATTTTACAAGGAGAGAGCTGAAGGGATAAAAAAAGGTCTCCTGCAGTCTATGTGGTGTATATATCAGCCTTTCCTGTGTTCATTCACCTTGTGCATTCTCTGAAGTGCAGGATCAGAAGTCGCCATACTTTGAGAATGAGCCCCCAAAAAGCAAACATGCCCCCCTTGCAAATGTGCCTTTCCCTAGTGATGCTGTACTTATATACTCTTAGAGGGTGGGGGCTATCCAATTAAGCAATCAGGAATTGATCAATTAGGGCTGGATAGACAGAGCAGGGTTTCCACTTCAGAAAGATTTACAGACAACTTAAGAGATACCTCTAAAGGTTAAAGGCTATAATGGTTATAAATTAAAGGTAAGAAAACATAGCAAGGACCAGTAATACCCATCTACAGATGGGTAAACAAATAAACATACCACAGTAAAAAGACAAAATATAGAAAAAGCGCAGGATTCAGAAATTCAGCAATGGGTGGAAGTAGGATAATTGAACATACCACAGTAAAAAGATACAATATAGAAAAAAACGCAGGATTCCGAAATTCAGCGTTGGGTGGAAGTAGGATAATTGGACATACCACAGTAAAAAGACACAATATAGAAAAAACGCAGGATTCAGAAATTCAGCGTTGGGTGGAAGTAGGATAATTGGACATACCTGTGGAGAGACAGAGAAGAAGGTTTCAGATGAAACATTGAGATGATTTGTGCAGAATCAGAAGTGCTTCCCACTTATAGATATCGCCCCACTTTGAGAATGAGCCCCCAAAAAGCAAACATAGAGCAATCCATGGTAGGTATGAAAATGCATCCTGGTAACCGAACGTATTTCGTGAACAACCATTCACTTCCTCAGGGGGTTGATGCAATACCTGGTTTCTAAGAAATAAACAGTTTGTAGCACGTAAGAAAGATAGTAGATAATGTTATGCTGATGCGAAACATTAAGGGGCCACCAAGGGGCTCATACTTACAAATCTGTTAAAAGAAATTGCATGCTCATGATCCATTGGCTGCCGCTGGGAATGTCTATCCCGGGAGCTGTGGGCCTGGGATCCACAAGGGTCCGGCAGGACAAACAGGGCCAAATGCAAGCACAGACCAACATGGTGTGGCATCTACGGTGATGGCTAGAGGAGACATGTCTATGTATCAGACTCATATCTAAAGTGTATATGAATAGTACTATCAGCATTCAGTACAAGGAGTATAATACTGTGCAATAAGTAGAGGTATCAAATGGTAACACTAAGAGTGAGCCTGAGTTCAAAAAGTATGTATCTAATGCTCAGATTAAATGCTAAAAGTGAGCAATAAAGCAAAAGAGTATCAATGATGTGCGAATAAAGTTGAATAAAATGACAAAACAAGAAACAAACCAAATAGCTCCAGGGCCCTGAATCCTCAAAAAGGAAAATATAGTGGATTAAAGTGAACTACCTAAGTGGGAATAGATACTTCAGATATATAAAAAAAAAAAAACTTTAAGGATTCAATGTTTGATTTTGCTTATCCCTAAAATCACTGTCTAAAGGTAAATTATAATGTTTTGGGGGTCAGTTTTATTTTAGGCATTCATTTTTTGTAAGTTTAAACATTTTTAAATTTGTTTATATCAGTTTTTACTATACAGTCTTTTTGACAAAGTATTCACAGAATACTAACATCTAAAGAGACAGCACAGCAAAAGCTATCTCCTTGGGGGTTCATTTTGTTTGAATATAACTTGGAAGGCATACATCTGATAAAGGATGAGACACTCCTCTGACTTATTGAGTTGTGTTTGAAAAGCCAATCATAGATGGATTGATTCTCAATTCTATCCACCTATGGACAGACTGATTGTACCCAATCAATAAATCAACTTGGGTATAACCAACATGTCAGATTTTTACCATGCGATTATTGCTATAGCCGCTAGCAGTAATCACTGTGTTCTCCGGGCAGGGATGACTCCCCACACCCACCCCCACTGGGAGAACACAATAACTCTACAGGAGGGATTCCCCTATCAACACTGATTATGGTTGCAGGAAAGAAAATTGCATAATTTACAGCCTGCTTAAGTTTCAGAACTGATGAACTCTGCGAACAAGTGTTTTTTAACTGAAGGACTAGGGAAAATTGTAAGTAATATTTCAGATTTACCTGACTGAAAAAAAAAGAAAAAAATATTTTAAAATGTTATTTACAATTATGCTTTTTACTTCTGACTATCTTATATAAAGGAAATATACACAAAATCACAATATATTCTCTCATCTCATCATAATAATAAGGTCCTTCTTTAACAGACAGCACAAAGAACAGTTTAGGTTATCATATCCTATTGTACATCATCTTTTATAAATTAAATCTATTAATGGAAAAGTATAAAAATTTCTATAATTAGTAACTAGTGAAATCTTTGTTACTGGCAACAATCTTAACCAAATGCATTCTATAGCTGCTGCCAAGATCAGTACAGTCTATGCTCTGTCTGTATTTTATGGAATCGTTTAAAAAAGAAATAAAAGATCATTAAAATTGCAGCTTGGATGTGGAATCCAGCAATGCTCTTCTTTGATTATATACATGGACACTTTTTAGTGTACTGTGGTTCCAACATGCACATTGAATAATAAAAGTAAGAAAAGTTGGCAGAGGTTTTGATGTTCAAATATTCTTTATAGCTCTGATGTGATATTAGCAAAGTGAGGGCAGTCTAATTTAATTTATTGTCATATTACAGATCTGCTCAGTAAATAAACAGTACTTGGTCCAGTTCTGTATACAAAACTGTTTCACTTTGTGTATTTCTAGGATATCTGGCCAGTAGTATGACCTCCTTCAGAATGCCACAACAGTTTATTAGAAAGATGACTAATAATACCATTGTCCATTGATGACACTTGGGAGGGATGGCAAAATGCGTTGATGTAATTTCCTGTTTAACCGATGGCGTCACTTCCTGTCTCCTCATGGAACGCACGCGAGACGGCGTTCCAGAAAGTCTTTTTTGTTGCTGTCTACTGCCTACATTTACCTCTGCTTTCCTGCCAAGGAAACAATTACTGGTCACTGGAATTAAACGTTACTGCTGGATGGTACCCAGAACCCCACACTCACCATTAAGGTGCATGCACCTATCTATGAATTAAACTTTTTTATTGTATGCACATATTTATGAACTGAATTATTTATTCTCTTGAGTACATTGCACATTTTGCACATCCATTCATTGACTTATTTATTATAGGAATTTTTTGCACCTTATTTTTAAATGTTGATACACATTTCATCCAGCACGTTTTTCTGACACGTGAAACCCTTTACTTGTTTCATATTTTTTCTAGCAAGCACTTTTTTTAATTAATATGTTTCAGTTTATTAGAAAGGATTGCACTCTTGTTTGCTCAGTCAACCATTTTTTTATTCAGGATGCTACTACGTTCTGCAGTAGAATTTTCGAAGGCATACTGGAACTTAAAGTATAGGTCTATGATGATTCATGCCATATAGGCCATAAGACAGCAAAACAGACATACAAAATAATCCATCCAGCATGCTTCACAGTTGGGATGAAGTTTTTAAATAATGTAATGTTTTAACTTGTCCAAATTTATGTTTGACAAACCTTTTTTTCTCATTTGTTAACACAACATTAGCCTGTGTTATTAAAAGAAAATTAAATACCCAGAAAGGGGTTCCTGGATGCAGGATAAGGCTGGGGTTAAAATAAGTCAGTCTAACTCACATCCTGTTTATGGACTACACCCTTTCCTAATGATTTGATACTTCGCTTTTAGACCTACCTTGCCATCTGCAGGTATCAGTGGGTTGAATCTCTACAGCTAGTAAAGAAATTAGCTAACAGCATCTAACAACAAGACCTATTCCTTTTCTTTGAGTTCCAGATAATGACCAGGCTTTTATCAAATTCATAGCTGAATAGTGAATATCAGGTGCACTAATCTATTAACTAATCACTAATACGTATAAATATATAATTAAATCAACACAAATATTGATCAATAAATAAATACAATTATAAGAGGACAAAAAACCTCTATAACATACAAATCCAAAACCCAGGTGGTTGGTGTGCTCAACAAAGTGAACAAAAGTGGACAATGATATAAACAAAATCAATGGTGAATCAAGACAATAAGTCCATAGATGAATATAAAGTCCATATATATCCAACATGCACGTGATGTGTCTCCAAGGTGCAAAACTCAACAATTCATGCCCCAGCTACCTGCTAGTAAAATAAAGGGCCAAATTATTAAAATAAAAATATACACAGAAAACTGTGCATATAACAGCTGAACACAACAGATAGTAGTTACCCTAGAGACTATATAAAACACTGGGAATAATGTAGCAAAAACACAGAGATATAAAAGACACAAGAAAATCCCATGATCAATATAGAGCAATGGGGTTATTTTACTAAAACTAGAGAGTGTAAAATCTAGTGCAGCTGTGCATGCTAGCCAATCAGCTTCTAACTTCAGCTTATTCAAATAAGCTTTGACAATAAAACCTGAAATTGGTTTCTATGCAGAGCTGCACCAAATTTTGCACTCTTCAGTTTTAGTTTATCAACTACAAAGGTAGAGTTAAAGCACTTATGCTATGCAGAGCTGCAGCGACCTCACAAGACTGGGAGATTTTCAACTATAATACAAAATCCAACAAAACAAAGAGTACTTTTAAATTAAAAGTACTTTATTATAAACAATGGTGATACAAAATGGGCACTCACAAACATGAGAAAGCACAGTGCATGTCAAAAATCAGATGCTCCATTGCACCAAAGTCCAGCACTACGGATGGATACAACTGGCATAGATCACTGCTCTGAAGCAGCTCAAAACGCTTACAACCCAGCAGAGTGCTGCAAGGGATAGTCATAGACAGCACAGGGGAATTCCAGAAGTGGGTGTGGCTATGCATTTCAGGGATGCCCTTTTACTAACCACTTAAGGGCCATCCTATGGCAGTATTATGGCTAAAGGGTGGCACCTCTGCACCAGATCACGTATATATACGTGATCCGGCTCTTTCAGGTAGGGGGCGCATCGCCGGAGGCTTTCTCCCATTGTGATAACACACAGCAGAAGCCAATCGGTACAGCAAACCTGATGTCTGCTGGCACCTGTCGATGATCCAGCAGAGGCAGAATGGGGGTCTGCCTATGTAAACAAGGCAGATCGCCGTTCTGTCAGTAGGAAAGGAGGCATGGATCCTGTGTTCCTGTAAAGCAGGGACAAGGATCCATGTCTTTCCCTAGTAAAATCACCACCCACAATGTAGAAAAGCACAGGCTAGGCTTTTATTGGCTTTACTATAAGGGGTCAGACAACATTTGACTATTTGTCAAATTCATTTGTCTTATTTACAGTATAAAATAGACCTGGATTGGTCATCCTTAGATACTTGCACCACTTTCTTAAAGTGGCATATACAACTAAAAGGTAGTGGTGCTACTTCAATTAGATTCACACACAGATTTTCTGTTAAATTTACAAACTATCCTTTTATTTATACATGTCAAAAAAATTAATTATAACAAAAAATAGCTATTTAAAGCTTTTTCTTTCCACATAAATATTTTTCCTGTACTGCCCCATTGGGCAGTCACCACTTGTTCTACATCATACATATAGTATTCTTTTTTACATTCTAGTAGCTAGGTCATCCCACAGGGTACAGGCAGAGTTTAACACATTTTGCAGTACATATAGACCATTACTTTAGGAAATATACATTTACAGAAATAAATAATGCTACATCAGTTATTATCAATATGTGCGATTCATATTATAATCATATGGCATTGATGTGGATCATTGGTTAAACACGTGTGGGGTGACATTACCCCAAACACTGCCCACACTAGTCCTCCTTCTAAATGCCATAGGGACCAGGAAAGATATCAAGCAAGGGGAACGTCTCATAGCCAACCAATAAAACAAGACCTGGGAGTTTTTCTCATGCAATGGTACAATACTATTCTTTATTTTTTAGAATGTCTAAACACATAGGTTCATATAGGGTTCAGTCCATGACTATAATATTTCATCCCTTGTCTATATACAATATTTGTCACCTGAGACTGTGAGACACATTAATAACATTAATATATTCCTGCCTGTTATCCTAAAAATAATCTGCTGCAAAATGTAGAATCTAAAAGCCAAACAGGGCCAAATGATTTGGCTGTCCTTCTCAAAGAGATACAATTCTCTCTACCTATCATCTTAGATGTCAATTCAGTCTCATTCCTTCCCATCCATTTTTTATTCCGAAGCTTAAGTATGTTCAGTAAACATCAGGCCAATGCATTGTCTCCTATTCAGCCACATTAACCTGTGGCTGGGTTTAGGTTTTTATCCCTCTTGGAACATAGGCTATATTTATTACATCGGAGAGAGGTATTGGTTCCATTTGTGGAAAGAAAAGAAAAATACCTGTAATGCTACAATCAGAGGAGCCACTGAATCGTTTTTTATTTATTTTTTCTCTATATCTGATAATGACATACCTTGCTCACCCAGCACTTTCCAACATACCTTGAGGTATTTCAAAGGATTAGGCCACGCATAGCCTAAAATAAGGGAGCATTAGCAAGTGTACTTATACAAACAATCAATAAGACAATAACATTTCTCTTAGATATATGATTAAACACCTGCAGTGTTCTGACTAATAGTAATTAACAGAACTGAACTGCATTTACCTAGTAACAATATATATAAAGAAAGTTCTTATTTGCTATAACAATCCCCCTTCTTATCACACTGGACCTTGATTGATGAAAAAAAGAAACCTATGGCCAGAAAACTTGGGGCCCTTGAAAAAAGCATAACAGTTCCCAGCAGACATGTTCAATGCAATTTCCTTTCTAGACCCAGGGTACCCCCTTCTGGGTTTCTGGACACATGCTCTGGTTTAGTTCAAGTTCTAGTACAGTCTGTTCACACCAAGCATCCAAATCATATCTCACACATTCCCAGGGAGAAAGTTCTCGTCCCTAAGGTCAAGTCCTGTACGATGGGCAGTCTCTCCCAACTGTGGTCAGCTATGGCATGGTTCTGTTCAGCAAACAGCAGCAACCCCCTATTTTTCAACACCCCTGATAGATTTTTTTCTTTTCCTCCCTTTTCCACTCAGCAGCACTTCCCCTTGCTCTGTTGCATCAGCCAATCACTGTCCTTTAGGATCGCTCCAGACCCAGCCAAGATGGCTGACTCCTGCGATGAAGATACTAATTAGATGAGCATTGCAAAGTGGTCTCCTTAAATATTGCTGCTGCACTTCTGCATTAATGAATATTCAGTGTAACCCTGTCCACACTGCAGAAGGATACAGCAGCAACAAAGTAAGAAGTTCCACAGCAGTTATCACCTACAGTCTAGGTTACATACCCATGCCACAGTTTTTCAGCATTGTTTGACTGTCTGTATCAACCTCTGTTTTTGCAAAGCTGAGCCTTGATTGGTTAAATAGAAGAAATAGGCCAAAAAGATGCTTTTCAGTGTACCGGATGGCTATTATGAATGTATATGGTCATGCACATGGGTTATAAAATACACTGCAATCTGTACCAGTCAGGGCCGGGACAAGGGACGGGCAAAAGGGGAAGCTGCCCTGGCCACTGTGGTATCATGGGAAGTGGGGGGGCACCTCGAGGAGATTGAGGGGATTTGTATTGGGAGGGGAATTTGGAGGGTGCCAGAGGATAAAAACTGTTCTAGGAGGGGAAATTGAGGGTGGGTTAGGAATGGTGATTTAGGTGGATTTGTGTTGGGAGGGGGGATGTGGGGGAGAACTTGAGCTAGGAAGGGGGATTTAGGAAGTGTGTGCTAGAAGAGGTGATATGGTAGAGGGGGAAGGAAATTTGTGCTAGGAGGGGAATTTTTTTGTGGGGTGGAACTTACACTAGTAGGGTTGATTAGGGGGTATTATGCTAGGAGGGGAAATTTGGGGCGGGGGATTTGTGCTAGGAGGGGGGATTGAGGGAAGAATTTGTGCTAAGAGGGGCGATTCGGAGTGGGGGAATAAGATTTGTGCTTGCTGGGGAAAATTGAGAGGTAGAGGATTTGTGCTAGGAGAGGTGATTGTTCTTGTGCAGGAGGGTTTGGAGAGAGAGAGGATTTAAGCTTGGAGGGGGATGAGGGGGCATATATTTGTGTTGGGAGAGGGGATTTAAGCAGGCAGAATTGCACTGAAAGGAGGAATTTATGCTTATGGGGAAGGAATGCAGGTTAATGCTCAATTCCTTTTTTTTTTTTTTTGGGAGGGGGTTTGCTGACACATAATGCTCATACATCTTGGGGGGGGGGGGTGGGGCACATATTGGTATATTTTTCCTGGGCTTTAGATGACCTTGTCCCGACACTACCAGTATATTGATTTTATATAGTTCTCACCCTGTTTATCTGATTTAGAAACCCACCACTGTCACCTGAATGCACCGTTGGAACTTTGCTGCATGCCAATTAAAGAATTGTCTCAAACAGTATCATTGTTTCTTTTATATACTGTATTATCACTGCACAGTGCGGTTTCTCTGATCATGTCATAAAATGACCTCAACTTCAGGGATTCTCCAGTTTCTGCAACAGGTCACTAAAGCCAATTCTTTCCTATCAACCCCCATTAACTTGATTAGGAAAGGTAAAGCCAATAATAAAAAGCAGCTTAAGGAAACATGAAGTACAGGCCTTAATGGCATTTAGCACAGCTAATGTCCATCAATTGCCTGACTCTACATGCACATTTTTATTTAAAAACATACTACATAGTTTAAAAAAGAATTATAACTAGACCTATCCAAAATAGTGCATGCTGAGACTCTCTACACCTAGTAAAAATTACTATAAATTATACCTCCTCATTTTATCTGTCACACATATTCCAAATAGAATTTCCGTGAGTTTTTAGACAGCCTAATAAATATTCTATGTTTAAACTGACAAGCTTGATACCCCCATTTTCAAAAACATTGAAGTGTACACTCAGTGTTTTACACATGTTCTGTAGGTAATTGTGGACAGGTCAATGCTGGCCCACACACAGGCTGTGCACACAGGAACGATTGAGAAGAAAAGACTAGAGATAAAATAAGCACTGTTAATTTTTCTCCAATAGCTCTAAATAATTGCACCATAGTTAAAAACCTAACTGTGTAATGACACAGTTAAGTGCACATTATTTACATTATGTAATGTGTACTTAAAATTCTCCTTTGA
The DNA here is from genome assembly GCF_965119305.1 of Pelophylax lessonae. Lineage (NCBI taxonomy): Eukaryota > Metazoa > Chordata > Amphibia > Anura > Ranidae > Pelophylax > Pelophylax lessonae. Next base: position 193,510,314 of record NC_138772.1, on the reverse strand, counting down.
ACAGAAATTTTTAGTCATCATATCATATGCAAGCAATTTTTCACCTATTCACTGAAATTACATAAAACTATGGCAAGTAAAATTGGTGTATTAAAAAAAAATGTAAAAACTAAGTTTTCTTTATATCTATTCATAAATACTGAGTCTAGGATTATTCCTTATATGCCCAGTTTTTGGCAGAGTGCTATATGTCCATTCAATCAGTTTTTGACAAGTTGAAGACTGGAGACATGAGACTTTTCCACGGACCATAAAGTAGAACTTCCTGAAAATAATTTCTATCTCTTCTATTTCCTCTCCAGCACATTTGTACCTAGTTTTGTGTGTCTGGTGTTTCTCTAGCGTATTTGCCAAGCATGCATTTTTTACAGCACATCCTGATAACATAGGTACCAACATTTGAGAATAGTTTGGCAGAACACCTTATGGTCCAAGAAGAAAAATGTGGCATGCTTCCCATGCTGGCCATGTGTGGACTTGGCCAGAAAGTGAATGCTCTGCTATGTTGTAGACAAAATAGGGCTTGGGTTAGACTGAAGAGCAAGAGGGAATAAAAAAATTCCCCTTCATTGGTGTTAGTAGAAGAAAAATAAGTCCCATCACTACCTTTTTTTACACATATATGCACATTGGGTAAATAATTGGATTCATGACAAAAATTTGATATATAAATTCAGCAGTATAAAATTTAACACGATATAACCACAAAAAGCTACATAATGTAAAATCAGGAAAGCATGCTGCTAGCAATAGTAAATAGACAGGAAATTATATTATATTTATTTGTTTGAATTTTTTTTTTTTTTTTTTTTTCCGTTGCTTCCTGATTTCTGGCTTAGGCCAAAAAGATGTTATACATCCCTTCATCTGCATTTGTTTTCTTTCATCTGGAGGAGGGGCTTTCTCAGCTAAGCACACACCCTGCATGCCTGAGGGAAGATGGATTTCAAATGGATTTCTCAACAAAATAAAGCATGAAGACATGGATGGATGGGTGAGTTTGCTTTGACTAATAACTTATAGCGTTTTCAGTTTTTGGTGCTCAGATACAGCCAAAGTGGATGTACACCTTAGACATGAAAAATGAACAAAGCACATCCCTCTATAGCACATATGTCAAACACAAGGCTGGTGGGCCAAATCCAGGCTGCCAGGCCTTGTCATGTGGCTCTCGAATCCAGTTTTGCAGCCGGAGTGGTGAAAATTCATTTCATTCCGCCACCTCCGACTCTCACCCTCTTCCAAGGCTCTCTCACTCCCTGCTGTCACTTGTAAACACAGAAGCCTTCTGGGTTTACTAGGTACAGCTTTGCTCAGCAGCTTCCGGATCTAACATATCCATGCACACCCTCACGGTGGGCATGGCGGGGAAAAAATCCCCAGAGAGAGAGAATGATCTCCCTGACAAGCCATGCCACCAACACAGTGAGGTACTAAAGCTGAGCCAGGTAGGAGCGAGAGATGTGAGGAAGCTTTGGGGGAGGGGTTAGGGTTGCACACCCTCTACTCAGTACACAGCACATCCCTGAACTCGGCACTCTGTACATAGCACACCCTTAAACCCTGAATCCTGTACATAGCACACCGCTGAACTCTGTACATAATGCACTCCTGAACCCTGAAATCTGTACATACTGCACCTCCAAACTTTGCACTCTGCACACAGTGCACCCCTGAAATCTGCACTCTGTACATAGCACATCCATAAACCATGCATCCTGTACATAGCAAACCCCTGAACTCTGCACTCTGTACATAACGCACTACTGAACTCTGTACATAGTATAATCCCGGACTTTGTATGTAGCTGTCACGTACCTGAGAGAAGACTGAAATTATGAGGTCAGCCTCTCTTTTATTTCCAGTCCAGGCCCCACTGAAAGTGTATCAGATGTAGATAGGGGAACTTGCAGCAGGAGATGCGGTTCCAAGGGAGCAGGAGACCCATCAGGTCAGGAACAGTACCTGTGTTCAGTAGTCCAGCCCAGGTTATAGAAGCACTCCACTGGCGCTGCAGGCCCAGGATGTGTGACTCTTCAGCAGACTTGCAGAAGGAACACTCAGCGGGGCGCAGAACTGCAACAGCAGACAGCCAGACAGGCACTTCAACCAGTCGGGAAGCCAGGATCAGAGTGGTCACAGGATTAGCCAGGATCATCAACAGGCGGGCATATCTGAACATAGCATAATTTGGGGCTGCATTCAGCTGAGTAAAAAAAAAATCTTTGCCCAAAGTATTGCATATGGACCATATTTAACCACTTGACTTCTGGAAGATTTATGACCAGGCCATTTCTTGCGATACGGTGCTGCGATACTTTAACTGACAATTGTGTGGTCATGCAACGCTATACCCAAATACATTTTATGTCCTTATTTTCCCACAAATTCAGTTTTATTTTGGTGGTATTTGATCACCTCTGCATTTTTTTAATTTTTGTTGTGCTATAAACAAAAAAAGACCAACAATTTTGAAAAAAAAAAAAAAAAAAACAATATTTTTTATTTTCTGCTATAAAACTTATCCAAAAAAATGTCTTTATAAATTTAGGCCAATATGTATTCTGCTACATATCTGGTAAAACAAATCCCAATAAGCGTACATTGGATGGTTTGTGCAAAAGTTATAGTGTCTACTATGGGATATTTTTATTTACATTTTTACTAGTAATGGCGCTGATCAGCGAATTATAGTGGGACTGCAATATTGCAGCGGACATTCAGACAGTAACTGATACTTTTGACACTTTTTGGGAACGAGTGACACTAATACAGTTATCAGTGCTAAAAATATTACACTGGCTGGGAAGGGGTTAACATCAGGGGCGATCAAAGGGTTAACTGTGTGCCTAACCAGTGTTTTACTATACTGTGTGAGGTGCTTTTACTAGTGGAAGAGAAAGATTGTATTCCCTGCTTTGCAGGGACACAGACTTCATCCCTTCTCATCCCTGTCAGAACGGCGATCTGCCTTGTGTACATAGTCATATTGCAGTTCTGTGTCTCAATCAGAGAGGACATCAAGTGCCCTGCACCCTCTGATTGGCTTCCGCTGTGTGTAATCACAGCATAAACGAGCCGGCAGCGGCAGGCATGCGTGCCCCATACCCGAAAGTGTTGGATCATGTATACATATTTGATCTGTTACACAGGTGCCACCCTTTAGCAGTAAAACTGTCATAGGGTGGACCTAAAGTGGATAATGCTGTACACATGCAAATGTTTGTGCTAATGTTTAGATGCATACACCATTTAGCCTAAATGTAAGCTATTGGGCCTGAATACCAAAGACACTAGGCAGCAAGAACCACTTGCATCCAAGCAAATTTTGATGCTAGGCTGCTGGGGCTACCTGTGTCCGAGCAATTTAGGAAGCTAGGCAGCAGGAGCCCTCTACATCCTAGCAACCTAACATGCTAGGCAGAAGGAGATGTCTGAACCCTAGCAACCAAGGATGCTAGGTAGCAGAAGCCACCTGCATCCTTGCAACAAAGTATGCTAGGCAGTCTCAGTATTTGGATTTTCCTATACTCCTTTCCCAGTGAAAGATAAATGAAAGACGGGCAACACGGTATGACATATGTGTAAAATCCTTAAAAAACGTTATTACAGATCCATCAAGACAAGGGGAGATCAGTGTTAATTTTGGCATCAAATTTCAATTTAGTTTTAGTCTTAGTCTTAGGACTAAAATGGCATTTTAGTTTTAGTCCCATTTTAGTCTTCTGCAAGTGTTTTAGTTTTAGTCGTATTTAGTCGACTAAAACTCCAGTATATTTTAGTCGACTAAAACGCCCTACATTTTAGTCGACTAAAACTCATTTTAGTCATCTATAATCAAATGGGTGTAGTTCAATTGTAATTTGTAATGCATTATTTAAGCATTTCTCTACAATTTCCAAACTCATTATATACTACTGCTGGTCCTGGAGTGAAAAATCTAATATGTTATTATTTATGATTTGAGCATGCACCAGTGTTAATTTTTGGCAGCAAATTTCGATTTAGTTTTAGTTATAGTCTTTTGACTAAAATGCCATTTTAGTTTTAGTCGTATTTTAGTCTTAAGACTAAAATGCCATTTTAGTTTTAGTCGTATTTTAGTCATCTGAATTGCGTTAGTCGACGAAAACGTTTTAGTCGGTTTTAGTCGACTAAATTAACACTGGGGGAGATCCAATATACAGCAAAGGTTGACACATTTCAGCCTCTTACTGGGCATTAGTCATAACAAATTGTGAACACAGAACAGCTCAATAAATAATTAGAATCCGAATCCGGAGGCAGGACAGGAGTATAGACCCCATATACTGGTCACACACCCATGCAGCAAAGATACAAAATAAGGACAAAAAAATACACACATGAAAAAAGTGCATGTAGAAAAGAAATAAAGAAGAAAAAACAATCCTTAATCATTTAAAAATAAGTACTAAAGCCCAAATGATAATCCTGGAGAAGGCAAGGAGAGATTACCAAAGGTGCAGATCCAGATCCCACCTGAGGCCTGACCCCTGTGGGCTGAAACGTATTAACATTTGGTGTGTTTTGAATCTCCCCTTGTCTTGATAGATCTGTATTAAAGATTATAAGGATTTTATGCATATGTCATACAGTGTTGCTGGACCTTAATTTATCTTCTACATTTCCTGACGGTGTGTGTGGAGTTGTGGTCAGGGCACGGGTATATGGTTATCCAGCAACCACATCAACTATCAAGGTTGTAGCATTACAATTTTTTTATTTTCAGGGTTGGAGTTCTTTCCCAGTGACTGTGGTCATCGGGGCAAATACAGAGAGTGGATTAACCAAGTAGGGAAACAGACAGTAATTCAACCTAAACAGTAGTTCTAACCTCTCACTGTTCAAAATTAACCACTTCAGCTCCGGAAGGTTTTACCCCCTTTATGACCAGGCCATTTTTTTGCGATTCGGCACTGCGCTATTTTAACTAACAATTGAGGGGTCGTGCGCCGCTGTACCCAAATACATTTGATGTCCTTTATTCCCACAAATAACGTTTTTTTTTTTTTGGTGGCATTTGATCACCTCTGCGGTTTTTAGATGTTTGCACTATAAACAAAAAAAGAGCAACAATTTTGAAAAAAAAACATTATTTTTTACTTTCTGCTATGAAACATCCCCAATAGAAAAATTAAAAAAAAAAATCAAAATTTTTTATCAGTTTAGGCCAATTTGTATTCTGCTACATATTTTTGTTAAAAAAAATCCCAAAAAGCGTATTTTAATTGGTTTGCACTAAAATAGCATTCGCAAACTATGGGATCGATTTTTGGACTTTTTATTTTTATTAGTAATGGCAGCGATCAGCAATTTTTAGCAGGACTGCGACATTGCGGCGAAGAAATCTGACACTAAGTGACACTTTTTGGGGACCAGTTGCATTAATATAGTAATCAGTGCTAAATAATATGCACCGTTACTGTACAAATGACACTGGCAGGGAAGGGGTTAATACTGGGGGCAATCAAGAGGTTAAGTGTAAGCCTAATTGTGCTTGCTAACTGTGGGGGGCTCTGTGAAAGGCACACAGAGATCAGTGTTTCAGCTTAGCTGAGACACACAATCTCACTGTGCCTGTCTGACAGGAGAGCCGCCTGCTTTGTTTACATAGACAGGCGGCTTTCCTGTCAGTTTCCCTGAAGATCGCAGGAGGCCAGCGGCGATCAATCCTGCTCCTCCCGCAGGCTGCCTCCCGCTGTGTTTTATCACACACCGTGATTATGCGCAGCCGAGCCACCCTGCCGCAGTAAATCTGTGGCAGGGCGGTCGGCAAGTGGTTAAAAATAAAAAAAGTTGTGGCTTCAGATGCATTCATTTATGAGAGAAATTAGCTTTATCATTATTAAAAAAAAAAAAAAAATGACCCTAGCATAGGCGGTGAAAAGCAGAAAGATAAAACAATTCAACTGTTTTTTCAGGATGCAAAGTTTAGGTTGTGTAAGTATCAGCAACACTGAATTATTTTAGCAGTCTTCCAAGCTACAGCTTGTCACCTACTAAAAACCGAACAATGAGAAGGAAAATCTGTTAAGAATCTAGTGTTCTGTGCTTACTCCTGAGCTGTTCCGGGTGTCCAGTTGTGCACATGTATTGCCAGGCTAAGAGACAAGTAGTCAAGGCTCAGTAAAAAAAATGTATTGGGCTCAGGCTGAAACTATTCTTGGCAAGTAATGAGAGATCAATTAGAGTCCCATGCACTTCCAATCTGTGCATAGTTACTCTCTATATTTTGAAGATTTTTATAAACAGTTTAAATTCTAAAAATGTAAAAGGTAACTTTTTTTGTTTGCTATGAAGACATTGAATTTTCAGGTCAGTGATGCATATTGCAAATATTTTAGAAATCTTCATTAAAGGGTAACTCCATTTTCGTGGGGAAACAAAATCAGCAAATAAAGAAAAAACAATATAGCGTATACTATTGCGACACATATCATATTGTAATTGAATGTTATATAAAAATTATCTTTCCTTTTCAATCTGCAGCTGTTGTAATTTTCAGAAAATGCAATGCAATATGGCAACCTGGAGCTGTTCTGTACACAGAATGTGTACTGACCACACCCCAGAAACATCATTTCCTGCTTGTGTGATTGGCTCACCAATTTTCCCAGAAGTCTGCCTAAGATACAAGTCAGATTTATGGCATCCCCTGCAACAAAAATGTCATTTTTGGTGAGATACTCCCAATAGGAACACGTACGTCTAAAGGGATGCAGGCCCAGTAGCTTTCCTCATTAGAGCTCTGCAGTTGCACAGCTGATAGATAATTATGAAATCACTCCCATTTGACCCACTCAGCACAGAGTCACAGAGGAACAAACAATGATTTCTTCAGAATTACAAAAGGGTAGGAATCCTCAACAAAGTTTGTTAAAATCCTTGCAATGTACAGAAATCACCCAGAGAGGAATGTTTTTTTCTCAACAAAAGTGGAGTTACGCTTTATAGCTAAACTGCAGGCTAAATACACAGATATAATATATATTAGAACACTGATGTGCTACTCATTACGTCCCACTGCTCTCTTTCCCTATCATCATGGCTCCTTGTAAAATAGCACACCTGACTGACACCTTGTGCTGCTTCTTCCTCCCCCTCTATGAGCCCAGCTCTACATACTGTATAGCAGACTTGCAAAAAGCTGTAACCAACTCATATTCAAGGACTTCATGCATTTAAAAATATATTTAATGAGGTATTAATGTTTACCGAGCTGCATTTATTTGCATAGATTACTGGTGCTTACATAACTGATGCATAGATTCTAATCATTTCTCACTTTAGGAATCCAATGAACACGAAATTACATTTCTGGAGGAGATCTGTACACAGAGGGAGGGGGATAAACAAAGTGTGCCACAAGCATAATGATTGCCCCACTCTTCTAAAGAGAGTAGATATTGCTCCTAATTAACAAAATGTCCCTTTGTTAATTAGGACTGATATGCTCCATGCTCTATGAAAGACACAGCTCAGAGCATTGGCTGTGCCCATTGGCTGAGTGCAGGAGGGAGGAGGAGGGCTGTGCAGGGTCTACTTGTGTGAACAGAAGAAGGGGTATGAGCTGCCTGTTCACAGCTCACATCCCATACACCAGGTCTGACCTGGCAGGAATCTGTGGCAGTTTTCTATTTTGCAAACTGCCACAATCTGTTTTTTTTTTTTTTTAATTTGGACCAGACTCTGCACCAGCCTCTATTTCAATCTAAAATAAAAAAACTAGCATAGGTGGCACAGATAGACCTGGAGCAAGTCTATTTCCTTAGTTTATGTGGCGCAGGAACCTTTATTAGCCACTTCCGGACCGCCCACCGAAGTTATACATCACTAATTTGACGTTAAATACCAGGGTTATAGCAGCAGATAGCTGCCATAACCCTTGTATTTTTTTTTACTGTCCGGGTGGTCCTCTTTCTCATAAATGTAGTCCCAGCAGTGTATTTCCCGTGGATCACTTTTATGGGAGTGGGAGAGGTACCCCCCCTCCCACCCCTTCCTGGTCATTTTCCCCGCTTACCGGAACCGTCGGTATCAGGAAAAATTATTCGGTCCTCTCCCCTTCTAGGCAGGAAGTCGAGCAAGGGTAAGCTGGCCCCCACTCAACTCTATGGCCTTGGAGGTCCAGAGCAACGTAATATGTCGCTTCCTCCCAACGGCCTTAAAGGGCCTATTTTTTTATGATGAAAAAATGACTTTTTTTTTTGCTTTTTAGTGTAGATGTCTTTTTGACCCCAGATCTCACATTAACCTCCCTGGCAGTATTCCCGAGTGTGGCTCGGGGTTAATTTTTAGTACCAAAAGTGGTAACCCCGAGCCAGGATTACCCCAGAATGTTACTCACCTTCCCTGCGCTCCCCCGCCGTCCTCCCCGTCCTCCTCACAGTCTCTCCCCGCTCTGTGCACGATCGATTGCCGGCACTTGCCTTCCGGTTCCCTCCTGCGAGCATTGCGACACAGGGGGTGGAACCGGCGGCAAATTCAAAAGTGTAAAAACACCAAATGACATGATACAAAGCTGTGATCCTAATGGATTACACTGTATCATGCCATTTCAGCACAGGATTGCATCTGGTGACTTTTCCAGTGCCCTGCCTGTGCTCAGTGACGACAGCGTCGATTCTGATGTCTCTTTCTGGCACATAGCTTGTGGAATTTGGGAAGTATATCAAATGATTTGTCAGAATTTCCAATGGAGCTATGTGCCAGAAAGAGACATGAGAATTGTCGCTGTCGTCACTTTCCGTACCTGATGACGAATTTTCCCATAAATCGCTATCGCTCGGTTCTTCAAGTAACTCAGTTTCGCTGTCGTTGTTTTCCTGTTCCAGAACGCTTTTTGGACGCCATTGTCGTTCTCTATAATTCCAGGCACAAAGAACTGGAAAAGCACAGGCAGGGCACTGGAAAAGTCACCAGGTGCAATCCTATGGTGAAATGGCATGATACAGTGTAATCCGTTAGGATCACAGCTTTGTATTATGTCATTTAGTATATTTACACTTTTGAATCTGCCACTGGTTCCACCCCCCTGTGTCGCAACGCTCAAAGAGAAGGGAACCGGAAAACAGGTGTCGGCATCGGCCGAGCACACAGCAGGAGGACGGCTGGGGAGGACGGCGGGGGAATCGCAGGGGAAGGTGAGATTTAAAATGTAAAACAACAGATTTCTATGCAAAACAACGTACCGCGTTCAGCACCTAAAATCTGAAATAATCATACCGCCAGGGAGGTTAAAGAGGACCTGTCCTGCTTATTTCTTTTACAAGGGATGTTTACATTCCTTGTAATTGGAATAAAAGTGATCAATTTATTTTTTATTTTTTTAAAGGGACAGTGTAAAAATAAAAAATAAATGGTAAAATAAATGAGAAAAAAAAAATTTAAAGCGCCCCTTCCCTCCGAGCTTGCGCGCAGAAGCGAACGCATACACAAGTCGCGCCCACATATGTAAAAACCACACATGTGAGATATCTCCACAATAGTTAGAGCGAGAGCAATAATTCTAGCCCTAGACCCCCTTTGTTACTCTAAACTTTTAAATTTTAAAAGCGTTGCCTATGGAGATTTTTAAGTACCAATGTTTGTCGCCATAGCATGAGCATGCGCAATTTTGAAGCATGACATGTTGGGTATCTATTTACTCGGCACAACTTTATCTTTCACATTATGAAAAAAATTGGACTAACTTTACTGTTTAGTTTTTTTTAAATGCAGTGAAATGTATTTTTTCCAAAAAAATTGAGTTTGAAAGACTGCTGCGCAAATACCACGTGACAAAAAATATTGCAATGACAGCCATTTTATTTTTCAGAGTCTTTGCTAAAAAAATATATATATATAATGCTTTGGGATTCTAGGTAATTTTCTGGCAAAAAATACAGATTTTAACTTGTAAACAACAAGTGTCAGAAATAGGCCTGGTCCTTAAGTGATTAATTCTCTGGACATCGAGAGCACAAAAGTGTTGTCATGGTTGATATACTAAGAAGCATAGGCATGCACAGGGGGTGTGCCAGGTGTGCCTGGGCACACCCTAATCATTACATGTGGTGCCAATTCCCCCTACTGCCCGTGTTCCCCCAAGAGTTAGCCCCCTGCCCCGCATTGCTGCTGGCTTCCCTCTTCTTCCCCCCCCCCCCAGTTGTTTTGGGGGATGTTTCAGGATGGAGAGTAAGGAAAGGGCTTAGAAAATATGTAATTAATTGGCCCCTTCCTTTTCTAAATGAACACAGTGAAGACACTTGCTCACTGTGTTCGTTCATAACTGAAGCATAGTAAACTTTGTTTTCTATGCTTTCGTTTTTGAATGAACAGAAAGCCGCTCAGCACAGAGCACTTCCCATTTATTCCCTTTCCTGTGCACCTAAGGCTGCAGAGATAGGCATGTGTGTTTGAGCTTTGGGGTGCACACCCTATTGCAAAGCAGTAACAATTGAGTCAGTTTTTTGTCCATTTTAGACAATCATGGGTGCAAAATGAAAATATTAAATGCATTTAAAAAAATTAGAATAATAAATGACTTGTCTAGCAATTACAGTATATAAATGAGAGCAAAGTTTAATGAAACTGTTATTTATAGTTTTATTAAAAAAAAAAAAAAAAAAGTGGACAAGTTAGTCTTGACAACAGCACTCTGCAGAAAAATAACACTCAATATCTGCTTAGTTTATGTGGTCAAGGATCCTTGAATAATTCTCTGGACATCAAGTGCACAGAATTCCACCAGCGTTGTCATGGTTGTCATACTAAGAAGTAACATTTGAGTTTTTGGCTATTTTAGACAATCATGGGTGCAAAATGAAATTATGAAATGCATTTAAAAAAAAAAAAATTACAATAAATGGCTTGTCTAACATTTACAGTATCTAGATTAGAGCAAAGTTTTAATGAAAAGGGACATTTCTTTAAACTGTTATTTATAGTTTTATAAAAAAAAAAAAAAAATTGTTTACAAGTTAGTCTTTAGAACGGCACTCTGCAGAAAAATAACACTCAATGTCAAAAAGAGAGATTTCTGAGTTTTTTTGAGAACATGTTTTAATTCATCAGGATAATATCAACATAACTGGGCTAATACAGATGATGATAAACTGCACAGCTTGTTCATCAAATTTGTACTGGCTCTATATAACTGATTTGTGACCACACCGTCACTAGTAAAAATTGTATTGCCTGTCATTCTTACCCCTTACCTAGCTAGAAGGTTTTCTTCTTATGTTTTAGAAGTAAGACTAAGCAGAACTCACAAAGGGAGGAAATAATGAATGCAGAAAAAATGTGTATAGAATTGTCTTGGGATGGTAAGAATAAACCGAATAAGGAATTATAACAAAAAGTCCTGCAAATTAAAAAATACACTTTACGAATATCATATGCCAAAATATATAAGGGAAACCTGTCAACCATTTAGTCAATTTCTTAAAGAAAAAAGTAATGGCAACTGTTAAATGAGATGTTACTTTATGTGCCCCTCACTTAGGTCCACAGACTCGGGAGTCCGCTCATTTGCAATTATAAATGGGGTAGGGGTGGGCTTATTTCATTATGGGGCATATACAACCTATAGCATAAGCAGCATACAGAACACACGCCATGGAACACACACAGCATACAGCATAGCAGCGTAAAGCACATGTAGCACAGAAGCATTATACACAACATACACAGTGAACACACAGCAACCCCAAAATAGAGACGCTTTTTACAGGGTACAAAACATGCACAGTACAAAACACTGTACTGTGCAATCTGTGTCCACAACACAGGGGACACACAGAATGCACAGCATGTAGAATGTAGAAAACACAAAGCTTGAGCCTGGTACACACTAATAGTTCTTTTCAGACCGGGTTTAGGGAGAAGGGGGCGAGGTGGCGCCCCGGGACAAAGGGGGAGAGGAAAGGGCCCCAACCACCAAAACGGAGCCCCACGCGGCCAGAGAGGTGGGAGAAGAGGCCGACCGTGGCAGAGGGGAGGAGGACCCCCACAATGGTGGAGGCCCCAACAACCATGGCCTCAAGAGAATTACTGGGAACGAGAGAACCCAGGACAGAACTGGGTAAGGGATACCTATCCCCAATACCAACAGGAACAGACCCCCCTGAGGAATGGCCCCCCACCAGGAAGACAAGAAAACAGAGGAGAGGATGCAGGGGCGGAAGAAAGAAACAAAAGAAAAAGAGAATCCTAGGGGCAGGAATTTTCAACCTCAGTGACGTCCAATTTTCCATTGATGAATTAAGATTATTGGAATTGGGCCTCAAATTCGCCCCAGATAGAGGTGTTGACAAGTTCAACACATATATTGATATCGAAAAATACATAAGGAAACTCAAAATTAAAAAGCACTTTTTAGAGAAACCTTTGAGCCAGAATCCTACGAGTTCAGAATTTCAAAACAGTGGACTTAGAAATAAATCCACTTTTAATCCACCGAAAGCCGCAAATCATTGTTTGGAGGTCTTTAAGAATATGGTGGAAGATGATGTTAAAAAGATTAAAACCAATTCAAGCAATCGAAATGACATACAAAAAGGATTGGAAGAATTAGAAAAAAGGAAGAATATAGTAATCAGAGGAGCAGATAAAGGGGGTGGAATCGTAGTTCTAAACAAAAATGATTATAAAAAAGAACTTGATAGATTAGTAGGCGACACCGTCACCTACAAGAAGCTGAAAAACAACCCCACCAAAACCTTGAAAGATAAATTGAATAAACTGGTGAAAAAAGCCAAAGAAAATGGGATCCTCACAAAGAAAGAAGCACAGTATCTCGTACCAAAAGCACCCAGGCTACCAACCATATATCAGCTGCCGAAAATCCACAAGCATAAAACAAAGCCACCCGGCAGGCCAATCATTAGTGGAATTGGATCTATTTTCTCCAGGATTGGAGAATACATTGATCATTTCTTGCAGCCTATAATACCTACCTATCCATCCCATTTACAAGATAGCAAACATCTTATCAACATCTTAGAAGAATTAGAAGTACAACCAAACACCTTTTTAGTGACCATAGACGTGGAATCGTTGTACACGAGTTTAAAGCAATCAGATGTGATAGATACCACCATCGCTGCTTTGAACTCAAAAACCAATCTTCCACCAATACAAAAAAAGTTTATATGTGATGCCCTTGGCCTGGCAATGGGCAATAATTATTTTTGGCACGATGGTAGCCATTATAATCAAATCAAGGGTGTGGCAATGGGTGCTAAATATGCACCAAGTGCTGCTAACATCCTTTTGGGCCAATGGGAAAAGGAGGTCATTTTCAAGAACCCTAACCCATCTCTAACCTTATACAAAAGGTTCATTGATGATCTGCTAGTCTTATGGAGTGGTTCTGAGGAGGACCTTAAAAAATTCCTGGCAGAAATCAATGACAATCAATATGGGCTGGTGTTCACAGCCACTTGGGATACTGAATCCGTGAATTTCCTTGATCTGACTCTGGTAAAAGAGGGTAATCAGATCTGTACCAAGAGTTTCTTCAAGGACACGGATAGGAATAGTTATATTCCCACAAGAAGTTGTCATCATCCCAAGTGGCTGGGAGCTATACCGAAGGGACAATACATGCGCATAAGACGCAATTGTAAGAAAGAGGAGGACTATTTGACTCAATCTAATCTGTTAACATCTAGATTTGTTGAGAAAGGGTACAAATTGGAAGAAGTATTGAAAACAAGAGAACTTGTGCGACAAATGCCTAGGAAAGATCTGCTCAAAACAAAAAAGAAGAATAAGAATAACAATGGAGAAACAGCATTCCTAACCAATTTCAACAGAGATTATAAAAAAGTGGAAGCCATTATGAGAAAACATTGGCCAATTTTGAAAAAAGATAAAACCTTGAACAAAATATTGCCAGAAAAACCGATTTTTATATATCGAAAAGCTCCGAATCTCAGACATAGCATTGCTCCAAATATACCAGACCCACCCACTAACAAATTAACATTTCTAGACCAGAATGGTTTTTTTCACTGTGGGAGGTGCAATGCGTGCAAGAAAACTAAGAAAAATCCGAGGAAAACCACCACCTTCCAATCGAATGTTACTGGTCAGCAATTCAACATCAAAAAATTCATTTCATGTAGGTCCACCCACGTTACATACCTGATAAGTTGTCCTTGTGGCCTCCAATATATTGGAAGGACCACTAGACAGCTATCGGTGCGTATTAACGAACATGTAAAAAACGTGAGGAAGGGATTCCCAAAACATAGCCTCTCCAATCATTTTCGCCTGTACCACAATAAGGATCCCTCAAAAATGACGTTTTGTGGTATAGACAGAGTAATAAATGATTGGAGAGGAGGAAACATGACCCAAAAAATATCCATTAATGAAACCCAATGGATATATAAAATGAACACATTGCAACCTTTAGGTATGAACATTGAGATAGACTTGAATTGCTTTATATCTAATTTTTAATAATTTAATAAATTTTTTTAAAATAAAAAAAAAAAAAAAAAAAATTTTTAAAAAACATTTTTTAATTTTAACCGGAATTTAAATTTTAATTTTAAACTGTATAATCAAAATAATTTTAATTTATTATCCATCCCCAATCAAGGGTTTTAAAGATATTAAATAAATGTTTAAAGTATATGCAAATCTGCAATTTAGAACGTGTTATTTGAGACATCAAGATATTTAGTACACAAATGGTTAATGAGTCTAACTAGGTTTATGCATTTGTATTAATACTGTTATTATAATTAATAAATTTATTGTAACACGAGGCATTCCATTAAAAAATCCCAGTAAGCATAGTTGCAGTATAAGTTTAAAACTAAGCAATTTTTTGCATTGGGTTTAATATAAGCGTATGCTCCAATAAAAGGGAGAAGCTGCGGCGATAATGCTGCAATATTATGTTGTTATCCTTTTTGTTCTAGTCAGGCCCCCGTAATGATTTCGATCCGAGTCATGTGGGTGGAGTAAGGAACTAAGGAGGTTTTGATTGGATGCCGAGTGGTTTACTCTCAATAAAAAGGAGAAGTAAACATACGGTCACATGATCCCCTGATGACGTCAGGTCGTACTGACGAAACGTACGTCGGGAAGGGAAACGTGAGACCGTAGCCACTTCCGGGTTAGAGGAGCGCTGTACGATCGGCAGTGCTCTCAACCCCGCTGTATACTCTGATGAGAAAGGCGATTCTTTTATGGTGATTCTAGTAAGTGCATTTCCTTTTAAATAAAGCGACATGTTTTGATTTACTGCACCATGAGAGTCTCTTTTCATTCCACCCATGTTTGCCACCTGATCCGAGATATGCTCTAAAGACTTATTGCTGGAACCTATTGTGTGACAGATGAGCTGAGGATCGTGCATTGAGTTGGAGAAAATGTCTATGTGACCCCCTATAATCAAGGGGTCATATATTTCCGGTAAGGAGTACCTTACTAGATCACTGGGTGAAGTGTGGAGGTGAAGGCTTAATCTGCACTAACTATCAAGTCTCTGCCACATTGTGTGACACCAATGATATGTGGACTGGTTGATGCTGCATATGGACTGTTTGCACTTTACATTAATGTTGGGCACAGATTGATTGATGTTTTGAATTTTGATTGGTACTAATTATGAATTGTTGATTTAATATCTGCACAGGCACTTTATATTTATGTTTGAGCGCGACACTTTCCTTCTTTTAAAAAAAAAAACTGACAGCTCCGGTCCGATGTTAGTACAGCGATCTCCCACGCTGAGCTGTTGTGCCCCCCCCATCAGAACATTCTGGTCAGCGCTCTCATCGGAATCCGAAGCCAGTCGGCTGCTGGTTTTCCAGTATGCTAATCCGACAGAAGCCAGACAAATGGCTGGCTTCTGTCGGACCAGCTAACATACACACGGCCCAAATGTTTTTATTGGCTGGCCCGTGTCTTCTGACATTCGGCCCATATGTACCAGAGAGTACACACAACATAAACAGCACACAGCACGTTCAAAAAACATCAACAAGACAGCTACACGCAAAGGAAAAAAACCTTCTACCTTTACAACTCCTTTATAAGATAAGAGTCTGGCATGGATTTTGGGTAGCCCATTGCAAACTTTTAATTCGTTTTTTATGTGGGATTACCCCTAAAACCCATACTGGGCTCCTGGATAAGGATCTGGTATAGATGTTGAGGGGAATAGCCCAGGAGTCATGTTTACAAATCACACAAAGCCAGTTGGGAAATATCATTTAGGGAAAACATGTTTTTTTTGTCACTTTTCTTGCAGTACATACTACATGCGTGCCACTTCACATGCAGGTTTAAGGTAACTCTAAGGCACATTATTTAAATCAACTGTATATTTTTTTAATTTTGACCTCTACTCTTTTTAAAGACCAGCAGTGTTTAAAAAAAAATGGCATTGGTAAATGTCTCTTATGGCAGTGCCCAGCTACCTATGCCCAGTAGCTTGCAAATCTGCCTTGAAAAGGGTCAGAACAAATTTGAAGCTTTGACTCAAATTTTTCAGAGTTTCATGGGGTTCAGTTGCTATGTTCAGGGTTTTTAGATTTCAGGCTGGGTTCAGCAAACAGTTTTTGAATGGAACTGAGGCCAATTTGATCATTACTACAGCCAATATTTTAAGTACTAAAACTTTCCACTAGAGCTAATGTGCATAGGCAGTTTTGAGACACAGCTTGATGCCTTCTAATAATCACAGCTCTGATGTGAATTCACACATATATAGCAGTATCTCTTTACCTCTGTGGTAAATGTAGTGTGTAATGCAGGTGCAGCTTAGGACAGCTTTGTGCATTTCTGCTGATAATAGTTTCCATTAGACATGGGAAGATTCCTTCACCTGGCTTTCTTTAGATTTGACTTCACTATTCACATCTATTCCACATTATGTTGGCCTCACAGCATTAGGTCACTACATTGCCTTGGAACCCAATCTTTACCTCAGGCAGGCCCAGTTTATCATATAGAGCACAAAATTTTGCTTGAGGCACACATTTTTTAAACATCTCGGGGGTTATTATCTCTAGGTGCATGGCATTGCCATGGGCGTATCTTTCGCACTATGTTATGCCAACCTTACCATGGGTTTATGGGAGGAGTCATGCATCTGGAGTAATAATGCCTTCGCTGCCCTGATCATCTTTTTTGATAGAAATATTGATGACGTGATTGTCATATGGGATGGACCTTCGTCAACGGTTGCTCCTTCCGTCGAATATTGTAACAATAAATACATGATAATTTATTTTACACATGTACTCCATCCTTTGACTTTAGTGTTTCTAGATTTTGAGTTATCCCACACGGAGGGCTGCATTGTGACAAAGACACATTTCAAGCCCTCCGCTGGCAAATCGTATCTCCACTTTGTGAGTTGCCACCATCCAAAGTGGAAACAAAATATTCCTAAGGGTCAGTTCTGTAGACTCAGGAAGAACTGCTCCTTGGCTCATGGCTATACCTTGCAAGGAAGGATCCTGACTGATAAAATCTTTGATAAGGAATATAATCCCGATCTGGTAAATAGAGCATTCTTGGAATGCAGAGCCCCATCAACAAAAACAGGAATGTACCTCCACCCACTAATGCTGAGGTTAAGTTTATAACATAGTATCACTAGTCGTACAGAGAGATGGAAAGAATTATTAGGTGTCACTGGGGTATCCTTTTACAGGACCCTAAACTAGCCCCAGTCCTGCCAGAGAGACCCCGGATTATTTATAGGAAATCTAGAAATGTAAGGAATATTGTAGCCCCCAGCAGAATCACCCATTCTACCACCTCTTTGTCCAATTCTTTGGTCAGCTTTTGCAATTTGGTTTGCATGCACGAATGCAAAAAAAACCCAGTGCAAAATATGCTTGTTTGTCCAGCATCGCCAAAATAGCTTTCTAGACCATTCAGGAAAGACCTAAGGCTTTAAACAATTTTTCATTTGCTCTACACAATTTGTGGTAAACTGTCTGTCCTGTCCCTGTGGCCTCTTATACGTGGGCTGCACCATTTACACAGTGCAGGCGGGTTTGGGATCAATATCTTGATTGATTATCCTGTATTTTCTGTACAGTTTTCCTCAAATTTCTTAGTTGTGTGTGATGTAACCTCTTCCCGCCCAGACTATAGTAACATGACAGCTGGGCAGAGTTCCTTGGTTCCGGGAGAACATCATATGACATCCTTATATGCATCTCCTGCTGCTTAATCTGTTAGCCGCTGCGTCCACCAGACAAAGTGGATGACAGATTGGTGTACCGGGCTGGCCCCAGTATCATGTGATTTCTGTAGCCACATGATAGTTGTACACAATAAATGGCTTTCATTCAGAGCAATTCATTGTGTAGTTTTGTGATCTCTGTGAGTGGTCACAGTTATCACATGGTACAGATCATGCGATAGCTATGGCCAATCACAGCTAACCCAATAGTACATAATGGTTATGTACTCCTAAAAATTATTGCTTATAACAGTGATTATCACTGTTATGTGCAATCATATTGTTAAAAAAAAAAAAATCCTGATCAACTCCCAAGAGTAACTATGGTAACATTGTTAACTATGGTAAGACTGCACTGCTCTGATCACAGCATGTAACAAAAAAATGTATAAAAATTTGAAAATAGTTTGTTTTTCATACTGACACCAGTCAGTATCCCTGACTGTCACTAGTCATTTGATGGCGACTCACCATGCCCCTTACTAAATACCTTGGGATTATTAGGGACCATTAGGATTAATCAATTTTCATATATATATATATATATATATATATATATAAATATATATATATATAAGTTTGTAGACTCTATGACTTCCATGCAGACTAAATTATATTTACTGATTTAAGTTATTTTTAACTAAAGGAATGTAGCACAATACAAGTTGTCCTAAATTTATGAAGAAATATTATTTATTTGCAAAATGTATTACCAGAAATCAAGACAAAATTTGTTTTTTCAAAATGTCCAGTATTTGTTGATATAGCAATAAAAGAAAAAAAAACAGTGGTGATTAAATACCACCAAAAGAAAGCTCTATCTGTTTTAAAAAAATAATAAAAATTATTTTGGGTACAAAGTTACATGACTGAGTAATTTTCAGTCAAAGTGTGACAGTGCTGGAAGCTGAAAATTGGCCTGGGCATGCAGGGAATGAAAAGAAACACAGGCGCCACTCTAAGTGCAGTAGCTGGAATTTTATTAAAAGGATGCAACTGAATGTGGGGTACTCACAAGGGTAAATAAGTAATCAAGCACATCAGAGAATGCTCCGGTGGAGAGTCAGGATGGCCAGAGCGGTAGCGATGGGCAGGCTGCAGCGATATCGCTGTACTTCCTCAGGTGCCGGTCCGTCGTCACTTCCGGGAGCGTGGGCGTGATTACGTCATGGCGCCGGCGACGCGTTCTCGGAGCATGCGCTCCTTCTTCAGGCCGATATCGCGCCATTTTGGATAAGGGATTTAAATAGGATGGAAGCCGTAGCCTCCCGGTCCTAGAGTCCGCCCTGATATTAAATGTATTAGCAGTTTTGGTTTATCTGATAGGTCTGACAGTATCTTGTGCATATAAAATCAGCAATTAACAATGCAATAATGGATATTCAAGCAGTGGTTAATATACAAGCAGTGGTTAAAACAATATACAATATGGGAGCAGCTTATAGGCGAGGAATGTAATTATAGTAACCATTGTTTTAGCAACAGTATAAGATTGTTAAGTAATTGTAAATACAAATAAAATTAAATTCACATAAAAATAAATATAAAAAATATATATAAAAAATATAAAATTAAAAAATATAAAAAAAAAAAAAAAAAAAAAGGATATTAATTAAAACGTACTAAATGAGCGAATTCGTTTCGATTTCTTCATTTAAGCCACCTGGCGCTAACGTGTCCAGGATATATATCCAGTACGCCTCCCTTTGACACAACCGCTTGAAACGTTCGGCTGGTGCAAAGGTGGCTGGTATGGACTCTATGATCCACACTCTCAAGCCAAGGGATGATTGGTCATGTGACAACAAAAAACGACGTGGAACACTATGCTTATCCTCTCCTCCCTCTACGAATCTGCGGTGTTCCCCAAATCTCTTCCTCAAGGGACGAATAGTCCTTCCTACATAAAACTGTCCACATGGACATGTCAAACAGTAAATGACATAGTCCGTTGAACAGTTATAAAATTTTGTGATAGGATATGTTTTGCCCTTGATCTCGAAGCTTTTTTGCCCATGAGTAACATGCTTACACGTTAAGCATAATGCTTTGCGGCATTGAAACATGCCTATGAGCGGAATAAGGCACGGTCTCGCTTGAAAGGGTGTAGGCAGATTTTTTAGTTTACTAGGGGC
Organism: Pelophylax lessonae; assembly: GCF_965119305.1. Lineage (NCBI taxonomy): Eukaryota > Metazoa > Chordata > Amphibia > Anura > Ranidae > Pelophylax > Pelophylax lessonae. The sequence continues at coordinate 193,489,953 of NC_138772.1, read as the reverse complement.
AACTATACGCTTGATGTTTCTAGCCTTCCGGTAGCTGACCTTGGGTTTGCGATGGTAGATTGTCCTTAAGATGGGGATCTTCCAGTAAAATTGGCCAGTGTTTGGCTAAAACCTGTTCCATCTCTTTGAATTAAGTATGGAATTGGGTAACAAATCTGGGTACAGTGATCTCTGTGTTAGGTGTCTTACTCTCATCCCGTACGTAACCAGTCTTATACGTGTCCTGGGCAAGATTCAACAAAGGTTCCGGAAAAGCTTTATCTGTAAATTTCCTCTTTAGCATAACACTTTGTTCTTCGTAATCTGCATCATTAGTACAATTTCTGCGAAGTCTGCAGAATTGGCTATTGGGAATATTATTAATCCACCTGGGATGGTGGCAACTCTTGAAATGCAAAAACGTTGCCACCATCCCAGGTGGATTAATAATATTCCCAAAAGCCAATTCTGCAGACTTCGCAGAAATTGTACTAATGATGCAGATTACGAAGAACAAAGTGTTATGCTAAAGAGGAAATTTACAGATAAAGCTTTTCCAGAACCTTTGTTGAATCTTGCCCAGGACACGTATAAGACTGGTTACGTACGGGATGAGAGTAAGACACCTAACACAGAGATCACTGTACCCAGATTTGTTACCCAATTCCATACTAAATTCAAAAAGATGGAACAGGTTTTAGCCAAACACTGGCCAATTTTACTGGAAGATCCCCATCTTAAGGACAATCTACCATCGAAACCCAAGGTCAGCTACCGGAAGGCTAGAAACATCAAGAGTATAGTTGCCCCTAGTAAACTAAAAAATCTGCCTACACCCTTTCAAGCGAGACCGTGCCTTATTCCGCTCATAGGCATGTTTCAATACCGCAAAGCATTATGCTTAACGTGTAAGCATGTTACTCATGGGCAAAAAAGCTTCGAGATCAAGGGCAAAACATATCCTATCACAAAATTTTATAACTGTTCAACGGACTATGTCATTTACTGTTTGACATGTCCATGTGGACAGTTTTATGTAGGAAGGACTATTTGTCCCTTGAGGAAGAGATTTGGGGAACACTGCAGATTCGTAGAGGGAGGAGAGGATAAGCATAGTGTTCCACGTCATTTTTTGTTGTCACATGACCAATCATCCCTTGGCTTGAGAGTGTGGATCATAGAGTCCATACCAGCCACCTTTGCACCAGCCGAACGTTTCAAGCGATTGTGTCAAAGGGAGGCGTACTGGATATATATCCTGGACACGTTAGCGCCAGGTGGCTTAAATGAAGAAATCGAAACGAATTCGCTCATTTAGTACGTTTTAATTAATATCTTTTTTTTTTTTTTTTTATATTTTTTATATTTTTTAATTTTATATTTTTTATATATATTTTTTATATTTATTTTTATGTGAATTTAATTTTATTTGTATTTACAATTACTTAACAATCTTATACTGTTGCTAAAACAATGGTTACTATAAGTACATTCCTCGCCTATAAACTGCTCCCATATTGTATATTGTTTTAACCACTGCTTGTATATTAACCACTGCTTGAATATCCATTATTGCATTGTTAATTGCTGATTTTATATGCACAAGATACTGTCAGACCTATCAGATAAACCAAAACTGCTAATACATTTAATATCAGGGCGGACTCTAGGACCGGGAGGCTACGGCTTCCATCCTATTTAAATCCCTTATCCAAAATGGCGCGATATCGGCCTGAAGAAGGAGCGCATGCTCCGAGAACGCGTCGCCGGCGCCATGACGTAATCACGCCCACGCTCCCGGAAGTGACGACGGACCGGCACCTGAGTGTCCCCGGGACGAGGAAGTACAGCGATATCGCTGCAGCCTGCCCATTGCTACCGCTCTGGCCATCCTGACTCTCCACCGGAGCATTCTCTGATGTGCTTGATTACTTATTTACCCTTGTGAGTACCCCACATTCAGTTGCATCCTTTTAATAAAATTCCAGCTACTGCACTTAGAGTGGCGCCTGTGTTTCTTTTCAGTTGGCAACAAGCAAAACTTCTACCTTGTCACTAGAGCTGCCTGAGGAGTGCACATTGGAATTTTTTTATGGACTGTGTCACATATGGACTTATGGACTTGTTATATCACATTGATTGTCCTTTTCACTAGTTCATCAGTATGTGTCCAGTATTATCGGTATAGTTTCTCCCTGTGGTGCGCCAGTTATTTATTATTTTTTTGTATGAAGGGAATGAAAGTGTCCTGTATTCAAGTGGTTAAATACATATTATTTTTTGTTTATCATTAACTATGATATTTGAGCACAGGTAAACAGTATCTTTGGTGTCATTCCAAAATTAATGATTCATTACAGAAAAAAATATCCTCCACATTAAATTTTAACAGTAATTTTCAAGTTTTGTGCCAAGTTTATTAAGCATACCAGGATGTAATAAAATGTATTATTGATCATTTTGGTGATTATACCTTCTATGAAAATTAATAACGCAAACCATTCGCTCAATAGTTCAGGAAGGACAAAAAAATCTATCTGATATATTAACCGCATGTTCATGCACTGTCTGCAGAATGATGTAATTGTGAGCATATTCCAATAACATGCAAGAAATAGAATTTAACTGGAAGATTAATATTTGAATTTATGAGACTGAAATTGGCACGAGTTTGGGAATACATAAAACTTTTTCTTTTTTGCAATTTGTTTCTCCTCCAAATCCCCTCTTCTTTAGATAATTTCCAAAAGTGTACAAATGACATAAACATCTTACTTGTAGCACAGCTTTCCCTAGAGACCTGTAAACATATCAATGCACTTGATTATAAGTTTAAACTGATGGCAGTGCCAAAATAAGGCTCCATGTGACTCTTGGTGAAGCTGTAATAGAGGGCCTCTTCTCTGACTTCTAATGTCAAGTATTGTAAGTACAGGGCAACAAGATCTTCATCAGCAAGACATAACATCAACAAATATAATGGATGGTAAAGCAATAGTGAAAGAAATCATGCTGTGTGCATTTTCAGGTCTGGTATAACACATTACTTATGTCAACATCCATCTTAAATAGTACTTCTATCATATGTTTGACATGTTGAAAATATTTGGACATCTTTAGAGGTTGGGTTCTGGTTTCACCATGTTTCCCTATCCTCTGGCCAGTATATGTCCCATGTTGTAGTTTACATTAAACAACTGAAAACACTCTTTGAAGTTCTATGTTGCAAATGGGCCACCACTAAACCTAAAGACACTTATAATTATTATGCCACAAGTTCTGAAAGTCTCCATTTTGACACTTGTGTATAAAGCTTTCATAATTTTTTTTTCTCCCCTTCCATGCCCCCGCTCCCCTTCCCAGGCCCTCCTATCTTTCCCCTCTCCCTATTCCCTCTCTTCCACCCCGGTCTGTTGTCCATTTCTCTGTACCGGCTATACAGTACGCTAGTCACTGATTAGTGGGATCCCTCACGTTCATCGGCCACTCTCAACCCCTAAATTCCATACAACCTGGCTAACTGTAAATGGTGCCGCTGTGGCACATGAGACTCCCTATGCATTTTTTCAGTCAGCTCAAGGTTGTGCTCCGTGCCCCTTCATTTTACCACTTGTGGCCCAATTGACGGTTGAAGCTACTTATTCAGTTTGGGTCCCACCGAAACCTTCATTGATGTATAGCCTATTATGTTTTGTATTGTTTTTGTGTTGCTCTCCTTTGTGTATGCTGTTCTGATTTCTGTATGGCAAATGTTATACCCTGTATGTCTACTTCTTCAATAAAATGTTTATGGATAAAAAAAAAAAAAAGCTTTCATAATTTTACCATTTGGGCTTTAAGAAAGTTCATGATTATGTTATTATGTGACCACATAGGATAGAGACAGAAATGGCCTTAGTCAGGGGCCATTTATAAGGTTTTCTTTAGCTAAAACAAGTAAGTACCTTGCAATAAAAAAAAGACACAAAGGGGGGCATTTACTAAAACTGATCCACACAGAATCTGGTGCAACTGTGCATAGTAACCAATCAGCTTGCCACTGGCAATAATTGCATGCCAAAATTCCAACGTGCTTGTTACCTAAGTCGATCAATGGATCAATTTGGGTATATTCAGCCTAACCATACATGGATCGAATCTCAGCCAATCCCTGCTAAACTGGCCGAGATTCAATCCAACTATGGCCAGCTAAATATTTTCAAGACAGTCAACAAAGGCAGTCATTGTATTTCCCTAATGATATGTTTTTTTTATTAACAAAATAGGTTTCTTGACAGTTTTAGAAAATGAACTGCAGCCTAGGGCATAACTAAGACCAGAGCAGCTTAAAGCCTTCCAGGTGTGGGGGATGGTAAACGTTGGCTGACAATTAGTAGCACAGTGGCTATTATTGGCCTGCAGGGCTATGTAGTGAAGCATATGTAGGAACTATGTAGGGAAGCAGCTTCCACAGCACCATAAACACAATTGTCTGAGCCAGAATGGACCATAAAAATTTTGCTATGGGTCATACTTTTTTGTTTCTTCACTAAGTGCTTTCAACAGATCGGGCCTCTGTCAGTGTTTTATCAACCCAAGGCTGCCAGACATGATCAAAGGAAGTTGACGGCTCAAAGGCTGGTGCTAAATTTTAGGTCATGACAATGCAAAAGAGGAACAGATCAGTGATACTGCAACCCCTTCAATTTAAGACTGGATCCAGAACAAGCAAAATAATGGAATGGAATATGATCTAAACCAGAGGTAGGCAACCTACCTGAGCAACATGAAAGAGAACAAAGATCACTGGGGTTCGGCACCCTTTTTAAAAAAAGAAATGAACTAGCAAGCCCTAACTGAATAGTCAAGAAAACTTTGAAAAATATAATAAAACAAATGTCACTGTAAATATATAAAATTAGCCTACCTTAAAAGTGGACAGTGTCAGTCAGTATAGCAGTGGACGGTGTCAGCAGGGCAGTGGATGGTGTGTGGACACTGTCAGTAGGGCAGTGGATGGTGTCAAGAGGGCAGTGGACAGTGTCAGTAGAGCAGTGGACAGCGTCAGTATGGCAGTGGACAGTGTCAGTAGGGCAAATCAGATCTCAAAAAGGATATCGGGAAACTGAAGAAAGTGCAGAGAAGGGCAACCAAACTGATAAGAGGCATGGAGGTCAGCTATGAGGAAAGATTAAAGTAGCTGAATTTATTCTCTCTTGAGAAGAGGAGATTCTGGGGGATATGATCAACATGTGCAAAAACATAAGGGGTCCATATAGTGAACTTGGTGGTGAGTTATTCACTTTAGGGCCATCAAAGAGGACAAGGGGGCACTCTTTATGTCTAGAGGGAAAAAGATTTTGTCTTTAAATACAGAAAGGTTTCTTCACAGTAAGAGCTGTGAAAATGTGGAATAGACTCCCTCCAGAGGTGGTTCTGGCCAGCTAAGTAGATTGCTTTTAAAAAGGCCTGGATTCTGTCCTAGGTGTACATAATATAACTGGGTACTAACATTGATAGGTAAAGTTGATCCAGGGAATATCTGATTGCCACCAGGAAGGAATTTTGTCTCCTGCTGTAATAAATTGGATCATGCTTTGCTGGGGTTTTTTGCCTTCCTCTGGATCAACTGTGCGTGTAGGATTGTGTATATGGGATTGTATGGTTGTGTTGTTGTTTTTTTTTTTAATTGTTGAGCTAGATGCATTTGTGTCTTATTTCAACCTGACTAACTATGTAACTATGTAATGTCAGTGTCAGTAGGGCAGTGAATGGTGTTGGTGGCAGTGAGGCAGTGAGCTGTGCCAGTGTTTTATTTTTTTATTTTTTTATTGGCTGAATGCCAGTGGGAGGGAGATGAAGAAAAGCAGGCATAGAGCTGCTTCAGGGAGGAAAATAGAACCATCAATTCCACTAAATGCCTCTAAATGCCACCCCTGCCGTCAGCAACCAAGGGAACCGAGTCATCTGCCTGGGTAGATTGCGATCAATAGGGTGCCGACCCCAGATCTAAATTTACAACAGAGTATAGTAAAATACACTGAGGTATATTACAGTGGATTGAATAACATTATAAAGAAGTCACATTGATGTTTTATTTTTTTGTAATATGTAATATGTTAGTGTTTGCACATGACATTACTATTGGCAGAATGATACTCAGAGCAGAAATGAGTTTATTGTGTTAATGGCATTTCATGTCATATTTTGTTTTGCAGTAATATTATTTGTACCAATCTAACAATTCCAATGTTACATCAATTCCCAGAAGTGCAAGGCATAAAACAATCCTAAACATCTTATTAATAAATGTTAAACATTGAAAATGTTAGGAATCCATTAACTTAACTTACTTATCTTAAAGATATTCATAAATGACATACACATTTTCCTAAGCTTTACAGAAATGTCTGAAACTGTTACAGTAATGGTGCATTTCCCTGCCCCAGTGTTAAAATAATGTCACAAACCTGCACAATTTAAACAATTATAAACAGTTAAAAAAATTATACTTTTAGTAAAAATTTCAAGTGAAAACAGTCAGTAAATAAATACATATAGGTGCTGAAGTTATATGCAAAGCTCTATTATTACTGTAATAGTTTAGCTTAGTCCTCTACAATCTTCCATCTTGATCCCCCAATTGGACAATGAGGCTACCCATCATATTAAAGGGCCAATTGGGAGGTTTTAAAAGCAAACAGGTTGAGATCTGCTCATAGAACTTTAGCAGTCGAATTTATTGATCTACTAATCAATTTGATGTGCTGTTTCACTAAATGTAACCAATGCTTATGCATTTTTTTCCTCATATGCGCTGTTTGAATTCCCCTGTTTTGAGAGATGAGAAAACACGTGTAGAAAATAATATGCAATACTACTTACAATACTAAGAGGCATATACAAAAATGCCAGGAGCCTAGCTAACAAAATGGAGGAACTGGAGATGCTATTACACAAGGAAGATTTAAACTTTGTGGGAATAACAGCTCACACGACTGGCTGGTAAATATCTAGGGGTATTCCTTGTATCGGAAAGACAGAGAGGGTAGAAAAGGGGGAGGGGTGTGTCTAAATATCAAGAATGATTTACGGGTGGAAGAGAGGAGTGACATTGTAAATGGGGCAAGGGGGAAGGTGGAATCAGTGTGGGCGTAACTTCAAAGAGAAGAAGTAAACAGGAAATTCCCGATATTGACTGGGCACAGGGGACAGCTCACTCAATAAAAGCCTGTGATTTTCTAAATGTCCTACAGAACAACTTCATGTCCCGATTGGTGGATTCCATGACTAAAATAATGCATTACAAGATCTATTAATTAAGAAGAATTCAAATCCAATCACAGATGTGGAAATACGGGACAACTTGGGATCTAGCGATCACAGGATGATCACATTTATCGTAAATCATAGGAAAAAGAGGCACAAGGTCAGGGCTGGCCCTACCATGGGTCCCGCTGGGTCCATTGGACCCAGGCAGAACTTTGAGGAGGGGCAGCAAATTGACACCCAAGATTTTTTTTCCAGCAGTTTTGTGTGTCTTCCAGGGGTGGACTGGGCCGGGGCCTGGGGGCAGGATAACAACTGCCCCCTGGGCCACTCCACTGCCCTGTAAAGAGGCTCAAAAGTTGCAGAACACAACCTTGCTCGCACACAGTCTAACCCTGGCTGGTAAATACCCAAGCACACATAAAGGGCCCAGGTGTGTGTGCTGTCGGGGTGGAGTACCCACAGGAGACAGAGAGCAATAAAAGATCCCTACCTCACCGGGTCCGCCAGCAGCCAATGTTCGGGCGCAGCTTGCGAGGCTTGCTCGCACCCTGCCTGCCTTCTTCTGCTCTGATGCATGCTTGAGGCTAGGCACTGAAGACTGTGGGAGCACTGTGAGAGAGCAACAGAGAGATCATTTAGGTTAGTTCTGTGTGACAGGACACAAAGGGTGTCCATCATTTTTTCTAGTAGTGGCTGCTGATCTGCTGGATGGCCAAATGTTGCATAGGCTGTAATTCTCAAAAAATCACTATACTACCCTAGCCTGCCCCTATACTACCCTAGCCCGTCCCTTTACTAACCTAGCCCGCCCCTATACTACCCTAGCCCACCCCTATACTACCCTAGCCTGTCTATATACTACCCTATCCTGTCCATATAATACCCTAGCCTGTCCTTATACTACCCTAGCCTGTCCATATACTACCCTAGCCTGTCCATATACTACCCTAGCCTGTCTATTTACTACCCTAGCCTGCCCCTATACTGCCCTAGCCTGCCCCTATACTGCCCTAGGCTGCCCCTATACAGCCCTATTCCAGTGGCATATCATCCATGGGTGCAATGTGTTCACTGCACATGGCCCTGAGGGTGGGGGGCCTCACTATGCTGACACACACTGCACCCATTTATGTCCTAGTTTACCAAGATGGGGGAGTGGTAACATGGTGGTATATCATATAATTTTGCATATAGACAAGGTGCTGTTGCATGTAAATCTTATTGATATATTTAAAAGACTCTTGGGCGTGCATCTTAGTGAACACAGCATAAAGAAATATGGGAAATGATTATCGTCACTGACACACATACACCTACACAGGTTGAACTGGATGGACTATTGTCTTTATTCAACCCTACTTACTATGAAACTATTCAGGCCATGGCATAGCTTGCACCTAGTTGAAATTATTTACATTAATTTGGACTGATTCTGTACATCCGGTTTGGTACACAGATTTGCACTCATGAGCCGCACTACACAGCAAGGCAGGTAAAATACTTTTACAGATTCAGAAGCATAACTTTTTATATCTGTAACGGACCGTTTCAGCAGACAAGGGGTTAAAATCCGTTTAGGCGATATGCCCCTTTCTGAGAGACAGGCACAGCTACTTGCAGGACACCAAACTCCCAAACTGGATACAAAATATCACTCCAACCTGGAACCTCATGAATAGCTGCTAGCAGACGAACAGGAAAAGCATACATCAGCTTACACTCCTAGCAATCAGTCTCCAACAGCATACAGTGAATCCCCCCAATAACGAGACAAAGCTCCGAGTTCAGGGTAAAACAGGAACAACAACAACATTTATTGGAAGAACAAAGCACACTTTTATACAGAATTTGGAACATCCTGCTCCCAACAACCGCTTTCCCATTGGGCAATTTCACAGTACCTGCAGTCCCCCATAAGGTCCTCTCCAGACATGCAAATGAGGGCTCGAAAATGAGTCAGTAGTGATTGGTCAGATAGCTTGACCAGGAGGGCTGCTATGCAAATGAGGACTTGAAAATGAGTCAACAGGAATTGGTCAGATAGCTTTGACCAATGCAAGGAGACAGAAGCCCCAGGGGGCAATCAATGTAAACTATAGTCAGACACAGAACAATGGTTCCCTAACGAGCCCTCAATACACATTACTCTGAGTGTCAATACCTCCCTTAGCAGACAACAGGTGAGGTCATTAGCACACCTGACAAAAGGTGAATGGGGAGCCACCTTAGACAGCCCGTCTCCTCAGAACTTCCTGAAATGACCATATTAGGAGTTGACTTCCTGTTCAGAGAGCTCATGGCAAATGGGAACAAAAATCTTCATATTACAAGGGAGACATTATTCTTGAATATGACTTAGTCATTTGTAGTAGTCCAAACCAAAGTGTCAGTGTTCACCACCCTCCTGGTCACCCTGCATTCACCAAATCCATACGAATTAGAACCAGGGGCTGTTTGTTCGGTAGATAGAATCTACCGAATGGCTGTGCAGAAAGGGAGAAATAAATCCTTCTGCACCGTAAAATTAACCCTTTAGCTGCCGGTCCATAATCCAAAGGCAGCAGGCGGGCAACCAGGCTCCTCCAATGCAATGTGGCGAGGTTGGTCTCGTCACAATATCACTTCTTCATCTCCAGCCAACTTATTAAACAGTGGATAAGCTTCATCACCTCTATCCAATGAGCAAGTAGCTTGCCAAGGAAGCAGTTCCACTTTAATATACCTCTAAGGTATATGCAGGTTGTAATGAGTATATGTCAGCACAGTCATCATATGTTAGAATGCACAATCTACTGCAACTCTTAATGTGATGCATGATAAAATGCACTACTGTGCTCAGACTGGTTTACCATGGGGGGAAATGAAGACTGTATGCACACTTTTAGAGCAGGTAGGTTCACTCATTTTCAAGGACCATTTACAGCACTTAGATGTTGTACATTCTACTTTTCCAAATTGTGCAATAGCATGTTTTAGACCAGATTCTAGATCTTATAAGCATTATTAAAAACAGTCTTACACTGGCATGTATGAATTTAAAAAAATAATGCTGGCATAACTAGTTTTTATGTTGCTGCTCTGCTAAATTACAAACTCATCTAAATGTATTATGTTAACAAATTTTGAGACAAACGAGGGCTAATAAAGAAGGCCTGGTCTAGCTCTATAGAAAAAAACATGAGTTTGATGTATTAGGACTTCATTCCCATATTCAATGCCAATCTTGAACATGTAAGATCATTTAAACTTAAGATGTCAGGCTGAAATAAAACAAAAAACAGTGTGCTTATAGAACTCTGGAAATGTTCATAAGCAAAATACAAATTTTCAACCGACGTGGAAAAAGTCTTGGTAATTTTCTTGTTTTTTAGTTTGTTATTAAATTGCAGGTTTATATATTTATTTTATTTGCTTTCCTTATTTACAGGGTTGTGCAGCATGTAGTATACTGCAATCTCAGACAAGAGGTCATCATTTGCCATTACGCACACCCAATCCTATGCACAGAAAAAGGTTTTGAAGCTTTGTTGACCCATTCCCCCAAAGATCTACTATATACAATGTATTGCAAGGATTTGAGAAAACTATTTTGAAAATTCCAAAACTTGTTTTCATAGTTTTTGGGAGTGTTTTTCCCAGCAGAAACAGCTTTTTTGAATGATTTTTTTTCTGCATGTTCTGTAAAAATGCTAGAAAAACGCTAATATCATCCAGCATTTTTTTCTATAGTTTTCTGCGCTTAGAAAATACGCTAGTGTGCATGGAGCCTAAATACAGACACAATCAATCAAGATAAAGAAAAAAAATCACACTGTTTCCTTAACTGATGTTTCTATTATTACCACAATCAGCAGAAATTCATCTCTAGAAGGTCTTGCACTTGACATGCCATTTGCAAGAATGCTTTACAGTTGCTATCCAAGTAAGAAACGATATGACACAGGTCACCAAAGAAACATTCTTAAAACATAGAAGGTGCATAGGCCTAGCACATTATACTCAATACATGTTTTTACTGAATAAAATGTACTCACAAACCAGTACTTGTGTCATAGCATTATCATAATGACGCTTAAATCCATATGCGAAAATCCACAACACTTGTAGTCACATCGGTTAACGCGTTTCAAGGTTTCCCTCTTTCTTCAGAGGCTACAGAATTTGTCCATTTCACATATTTATATATGGTGTACTGACTCAAATGGTAGTAACCCTTTATGGGTCAATCTCATCATCATTTTCATTTCTGTGTTCTTCTATTCTTTCAGCTCATTTGGACTTTGGTCTTTGGAAGGCAGCAAGGTGTGCATTATCCATATATACTAACATGTCAAGATAAAAGTCTAATAACACGTTGGGACTTGAGAGTGAACATTTTGATATGCTCAGAAACATTTTTAAGGCTGGGTTCACACTTTCTGCGGCCGCAAGTCACAGCAGAGGGTCCGGTGAGTCCCTGTTCTCCATTTCAGGTGCAAATCAGGTCCGAATTTGTGCCTGAATTCGCACCTGAAATGTAGCCAAAGACACACAGGAACACGGCTGCCCTGGAGCTGTGTGAACCGGCTTCATTGAGAGCCGGTCACACTCTCCTGTCATGCGAATTGGATGCGGGGAAATCCGCATCCAATTAATATCAGTATGAACCCAGCCTAAAGAGACAGATAACTGTATTTGAACTAATGATATCTAGCAAACACGGCAGCTTTTCTTAACTCAGAAAGTCTGCTCAAATTACCTTAACCACTTCAATACAAAGCACTTTTACCCCCTTTTTGCCAAGGCCATTTTTCAGCTCTATCACATTTTGAATGACAATTGCGCGGTCATGCAACGCTCTACCCAAATTACATTTTTATCATTTTTTCCCCCAAATAGAGCTTTCTTTTGGTAGTATTTTCTCACCACAGGATTTTTTATTTTTTGCTAAAAAAAAAAATGACTGTAAAATTTAGAAAAGAAAGTTTTTGTCAGTTTCTGTCAAAAAATTTTGTAAATAAGTCATTTTTCTCTTTCACTGACATGCTCTGATGAGGCTGCAGTGATGAGCACGGATGAGGCGGCACTGATGGGGAGGCACTAATTATGCAGCACTGATTGGCACAGCGCTCACTGTTCCAATAAGATGAGAGAAGACCACGCTCTCGGTGGAGTCAAAGAATAATAATAATAATAATAAATGGTAAATGGTATAAGTAGGCTTAAAAAAGAAAACATTAAAACACCTGTGAGTACCTGTGAGTACCTGTGAGTACCTGTGAGTATCTGTGAGTACCTGAGTATCTGTGAGTACCTGAGTATCTGTGAGTATCTGTGAGTACCTGTGAGTACCTGTGAGTACCTGTGAGTACCTGAGTATCTGTGAGTACCTGAGTATCTGTGAGTACCTGAGTATCTGTGAGTACCTGAGTATCTGTGAGTACCTGTTGCTACCTGAGTGTCTGGGAGTACCTATCACTACCTGAGTGTTTTGCGTCTGACCGGGCTGTGCGACTGAGCGTTGTGCGTCTGACCGGGCGGTGCGACTGAGCGTTGTGCATCTGACCGGGCGGTGTGACTGAGCGTTGTGCGTCTGACCGGGCTGTGCGACTCAGTGTTGTGCGTCTGACCGGGCTGTGCGACTCAGTGTTTTGCGTCTGACCGGGCTGTGCGACTCAGTGTTTTGCGTCTGACCGGGCTGTGCGACTCAGGGTTTTGCGTCTGACCGGGCTGTGCGACTGAGCGTTGTGCGTCTGACCGGGCTGTGCGACTGAGCGTTGTGCGTCTGACCGGGCTGTGCGACTGAGCGTTGTGCGTCTGACCGGGCTGTGCGCCACAGTGTTGTGCGTCTGACCGGGCGGTGCGACTCAGTGTTTTGCGTCTGACCGGGCTGTGCGACTGAGTGTTGTGCGTCTGACCGGGCTGTGCGACTGAGCGTTGTGCGTCTGACCGGGCTGTGCGACTCAGTGTTGTGCGTCTGACCGGGCTGTGCGACTCAGTGTTGTGCGTCTGACCGGGCTGTGCGACTCAGTGTTGTGCGTCTGACCGGGCTGTGCGACTCAGTGTTTTGCGTCTGACCGGGCTGTGCGACTCAGTGTTTTGCGTCTGACCGGGCTGTGCGGCTGAGCGTTGTGCGTCTGACCGGGCTGTGCGACTCAGTGTTGTGCGTCTGACCGGGCTGTGCGACTCAGTGTTGTGCGTCTGACCGGGCTGTGCGACTCAGTGTTTTGCGTCTGACCGGGCTGTGCGACTCAGTGTTTTGCGTCTGACCGGGCTGTGCGGCTGAGCGTTGTGCGTCTGACCGGGCTGTGCGACTGAGAGTTGTGCGTCTGATCGGGCTGTGCGACTGAGCGTTGTGCGTCTGACCGGGCGGTGCGACTCAGTGTTTTGCATCTGACCGGGCTGTGCGACTCAGTGTTGTGCGTCTGACCGGGCTGTGCGACTCAGTGTTGTGCGTCTGACCGGGCTGTGCGACTCAGTGTTGTGCGTCTGACCGGGCTGTGCGACTCAGTGTTGTGCGTCTGACCGGGCTGTGCGACTCAGTGTTGTGCGTCTGACCGGGCTGCGCGACTCAGTGTTGTGCGTCTGACCGGGCTGTGCGACTCGGTGTTGTGCGTCTGACCAGGCTGTGCGACTCGGTGTTGTGCGTCTGACCAGGCTGTGCGACTCGGTGTTGTGCGTCTGACCGGGCTGTGCGACTCGGTGTTGTGCGTCTGACCGGCTGTGCGACTCTGTGTTGTGCGTCTGACCGGGTTGTGCGACTCTGTGTGGTGCGTCTGACCGGGCTGTGCGACTCAGTGTTGTGCGTCTGACCGCGCTGTGCGACTTAGTGTTGTGCGTCTGACCGGGCTGTGCGACTTAGTGTTGTGCGTCTGACCGGGCTGTGCGACTTAGTGTTGTGCGTCTGACCGGGCTGTGCGACTTAGTGTTGTGCGTCTGACCGGGCTGTGCGACTCAGCGTTGTGCGTCTGACCGGGCTGTGAGATTGTGAGTGTTGGGTGACTGACCGGTGTCAAGTGAGTGGAGCGGAATACCAGAGGGTGAGAAGGTAGCGTTAGGAAGCCAGGAAATAGCCACATAGGATAGACTTAAATCGCTGAATCCCCATTAGATTAGATAGTAGGTACAATGCCCGGCGGGTGTGGAGATGCGACTCGGTGTACATCTTGTGATATGTATGCGTTCCTCGGTCATGCGATCGAGGGCGAATACAAATGCGCAAAATGTGAGCACGTTGCTTCCCTGGAAGCTCAGGTCCTGAATCTAGGGAAGCAGCTGGCAACACTGAGACGAATGTCCATACCGGAGGAGAGCCAGGATTGTACCAATCAGGTGCAGACAGGGGCCTGCACAGAGGTGGGCGGAGTATCGGAGGTGCAGGCATCAGAGCAGAGCAGAGGGGTGACAGTTAGGAGGGGTAGAAGGGGACAAGTCAAGGAGGCTGATCCTGGGCTGGAGCACCCCAATAGATACGCCCCGTTGTGTGATGTTGGGGAAACCAGTCAGGGACCAGCATTGCTGGAGCAGAGTGACGCCCCTAGCTGCCAGGGGACGAACTCCTCCAGTGAGGCCGGGAGAAAGGGAAAGGAAAGACAGGTGCTGGTGGTAGGGGACTCAATTATTAGAATGACAGATAGTGTAATCTGTGACAAAGACCGTGTGCGCCGAACAGTCTGTTGTTTGCCGGGCGCTCGGGTTCGGCACATCGCGGATCGGGTGAACAGATTATTGGGTGGGGCTGGGGAAGACCCAGCTGTCATGGTACACGTGGGTACCAATGACATAGGCAGAGAAGGACGGAGAGTCCTAAACGATTTCAGGGACTTAGGCGCTAAGTTGAGGACTAGGACCTCCAAGGTAGTATTTTCCGAAATACTACCTGTACCTCGAGCCACACCAGAGAGGCAGCGGGAGATTGGGGAAGTTAACGAGTGGCTGAGGAGCTGGTGTAGTAAGGAGGGTTTCGGGTTCCTGGAGAACTGGGCCGACTTCTCAGTCGGTCACCGGCTCTTTGGTAGGGACGGATTGCACCTAAATGGGGTGGGTGCAGCCGTACTGGGTGAGAGGATGGCCAAAAAGTTAGAGGGGCTTTTAAACTAGGGAATGGGGGGGAGGGTACAGATGTAGAATTAGCCAGTGGAAAGCAAGTTTCAGAGGGCAGAAATGGGGGCATTAGCGGTAGGGTGTTCGGAGCCCCTATACCCAGGGTGGGTACGGGGAAAAATCAAGAGAGCAGCCTAAAAACATCAAAATTACGAGGCTTATATACCAATGCCAGAAGCCTGGCCAACAAGATGGGAGAGCTGGAGCTGCTGTTGTTTGAGGAGGACTTAGATTTTGTGGGGATAACTGAGACTTGGTTTGACAGCTCTCATGACTGGATGGCTACCATTCAGGGGTATTCCCTTTATCGCAGAGATAGAGAGGGTAAAAAAGGGGGAGGGGTATGTTTGTATATTAAGAACAGTATAC
This sequence comes from Pelophylax lessonae, assembly GCF_965119305.1. Taxonomy (NCBI): domain Eukaryota; kingdom Metazoa; phylum Chordata; class Amphibia; order Anura; family Ranidae; genus Pelophylax; species Pelophylax lessonae. Next base: position 193,474,272 of record NC_138772.1, on the reverse strand, counting down.
AGGTAAATATGAGGGATGATATTAATAATGGAGCTATGGACGAGGCAGAATCCCTATGGGTAGAGCTTCAAAGGAAAGGCACGGTGGGGAAGGTAATATTGGGCGTATGCTATAGGCCCCCAAACCAGAGGGAGGAGGGTGAGGTGGACCTCATGTTACAGATAGGATTGGCAGCAAGGATGGGAAATGTCATTATAATGGGGGACTTTAATTATCCTGATATAGACTGGGCAGAAGGAACCGCGCATTCAGCCAAGGCTCGGCAGTTCCTAAATGTTTTGCAGGACAATTTCATGGGTCAGATGGTGAATGCACCGACAAGAAACAATGCGGTACTTGACCTACTGATTACCAACAATACAGACCTGCTCACGGATATAGAAATACGGGACAACTTAGGGAACAGTGACCATAGGTCAATTGGTTTCAGTATTAATTACAGTAATAGGAAACACAAGGGTAATATAAGGACACTGAATTTCAAAAGAGCCAATTTCCCTAAACTGCGCTCACTGCTAGAAAATATCAAATGGGATAGAACCCTGGGAACAAAGAACACGGAGGAAAAATGGGAGTGCTTCAAGAGCATACTTAACAAGGGGGTGGGCCAGTGCATTCCACTGGGAAATAAATTTAAAAGAGCAAAACTAAACCCTGGGTGGCTAAACTCCAACATAAAAATGTATATTAGAGCTAAAGAAAAGGCCTTCAAAAAATACAAGACTGAGGGGTCATTGGCAGCATTTAAGCATTACAAAGAGTGTAATAAGAAATGTAAAGATGAAATCAGGGCGGCTAAAATAGAACACGAGAGACATATAGCGGAGGAGAGTAAAAAGAACCCCAAGAAATTCTTTAAGTATATAAACAGTAAGAAAGCGAGGCCAGAACACATTGGCCCCATAAAAGATGATAAAGGAAAAATGGCCACTGAGGACAGAGAAAAGGCGGAAGTGTTAAATAATTTCTTTTCTTCAGTCTTCACAAAGGAATCGGGGGGCTACATGAACCCCGCTTGTAAGGCCGAACTAAATAATACACCTCAGGAAGTGCCGCCATGGCTAACAGAGGATAGACTTAGAGCTAAACTAGAGAAACTTAACATAAATAAATCCCCGGGACCGGATGGCTTGCACCCAAGGGTTCTAAATGAGCTCAGTCAGGTGATTGCCAGACCATTATTCTTGATCTTTAAGGATAGTTTACAGACAGGTATGGTGCCAGCTGATTGGAAAAAAGCCAACGTGGTACCAATATTTAAAAAGGGGCCGAGATATATCCCGGGTAACTATAGGCCGGTCAGCCTAACATCTGTAGTCTGCAAAATTTTGGAGGGGATGATAAGGGACCACATACAAGACTTTAGTAATGAAAACGGTATTATAAGTAGTAATCAGCATGGATTCATGAAAAATCGTTCATGCCAAACCAATCTATTAACCTTCTACGATGAAGTGAGCTGCCACTTAGATAAAGGTAAGCCTGTGGATGTGGTGTATCTGGACTTTGCAAAGGCCTTTGACACCGTTCCCCACAAACGCTTACTGTACAAACTAAGGAAGGTAGGTATGGACCATAAGGTGAGTACCTGGATAGAGAACTGGCTCCAGGAGAGAGTACAGAGGGTGGTGATTAATGGGGAGTACTCGGATTGGGCGGGTGTGGAAAGTGGGGTCCCCCAGGGTTCTGTCCTGGGACCAATCCTGTTTAATTTATTCATAAATGATCTAGAGGAGGGGATATCTAGTACAATCTCAGTATTTGCAGATGATACTAAATTAGGCATGCCAATATCTTCTATGCAGGATGTGGAAATCTTGCAAGCAGACCTGAACAAAATAACGGGGTGGGCAACTACATGGCAGATGAGATTTAATGTAGAAAAATGTAAAGTAATGCACTTGGGGGCCAGAAACCAGAAAGCAAGCTACTCACTAGGGGGGGAACCTCTGGGTGAGTCTAGGATGGAAAGGGACCTGGGGGTACTGGTAGACAACAGGCTTGGAAGTGGCATGCAATGCCAAGCCGCTGCAAGCAAAGCCAACAGAATACTGGGTTGTATAAAAAAGGGGATTCACTCCAGAAATAAAGAGATTATTCTTCCACTCTACAAGACTCTGGTCCGGCCACATCTGGAGTATGCTGTCCAGTTCTGGGCACCGGTCCTCAGGAAGGATGTGCTGGAACTGGAGAAAGTCCAGAGAAGGGCAACAAAAATAATTAGGGGAATGGAGGACATCGGCTATGAGGAAAGACTACAAGCACTGAACCTATTCTCTCTGGAGAAGAGACGCTTGAGGGGGGATATGATATCAATGTACAAATACTGTACTGGCGACCCGAGCATAAGGAACAAACTATTTAGAGTAAGGGAATACAATAAGACACGTGGCCACTCACTAAAACTAGAGGAAAGGCGGTTTAACCTTAAAGTGCGTAAGGGGTTCTTCACTGTAAGAGCGGTAAGGATGTGGAATTCTCTTCCGCAAGCAGTCGTATCAGCGGGGAGCATTGATAGTTTCAAAAAACTATTGGATGGACACCTTAAAGACCACAACATACAGGGGTATACAATGTACGGTTAAAAGCAAACACACACACATAGGTTGAACTGGATGGACTTGTGTCTTTTTTCAGCCTCACTAACTATGTAACTATGTAATTAAAAAGAAATGTTCAGAAGAGGAGGCATAATATATAAAACCTCATCCATGGATCATCAGTCATCAGTGTGTGTTGTCCATGACAGCAACAGGTTCTTCTGATATGAAAGTCACAAAATCCAAAAGGGCTGGAATGTTATTTAACCACTACCCATCCGCGCTACAGCCTATATACGGCTGCAGCGCGGACTCGAATTTTCGGGAGGCCGTTTTTAAACGGCCTCCCAGTGACACGCCCCCAGCGCGCTCCCGCGAGCGCGCTGCGGGGAAAATCTGTGTCGGCCGTGTCCCTTGGACACGGCCGATCACAGATCGTGGTGAATGGCCAATCACAGCGGCCATTCACCACGTGATCTGGCCGTCCAATGAGCGATGATCTCATATGTAAACATATGAGATCATCTCTCATCGCCGGCGCTCCTTCCTCACACGGAGCCTGCAGTGTGAGGAAGGAGGGGGAGCCTCACAGCGCCGGGGACACAGGAGAATGTAATCAGGGCACCGATCACCAGTGCCCTGATTACAAGAGGTAAAAACACACACACAGTGCCCCCCCATCAGTGCCCACAGTGCCCGCCATCAGTGCCCCCCATCAATGCCCACAATCAGTGCCCATAGTGCTGCTAGTCAGTGCCCATCAGTGCCTGCTCATCTAGGCACTGATGAGCACTGACTGGCAGCACTATGGGCACTGAGTGTGGGCACTGATGGTGCTGCCCATCAGTGCCGCTCATCAGTGCCACCCGTCAGTGTCCAGTGCCATCCGCCAGTGCCCATCAGTGCCGCCTATCAGTGCCCATCAGTGCCGCCCATCAGTGCCGCCTCTCAGTGCCCAGCAGTGCCACCTGTCAGTGCCCAGCAGTGCCACCTCTCAGTGCCCAGCAGTGCCGCCTATCAGTGCCCAGCAGTGCCGCCTATCAGTGCCCAGCAGTGCCGCCTATCAGTGCTCATCAGTGCCGACTCTCAGTGCCGCCTATCAGTGCCGCCTATCAGTGCTCATCAGTGCGGCATATTAGTACCTCCTCATCAGTGCCCATAAGTGCCACCTCATCAGTGCCCATAAGTGCCACCTCATCAGTGCCCATCAGTGCAGCCTATCAGTGCCCATCAGTGCCGCCTCATCAGCGCACATCAGTGAAGGAGAAAAATTTATTATCAAAATTTACTCGCAGAAAATAAGAAAAACTTTTTTTTTTTAAAAAATTTTTGTAAAAAATAAAAAACCCAGAGATGATTAAATACCACCAAAAGAAAGCTCTATTTGTGTGAAAAAAATGATAAAAATTTCAAATGGGTACAGTGTAGCATGACCGCGCAATTGTCATTCAAAGTGTGACAGCGCTGAAAGCTGAAAATTGGCCTGGATGGGAAGGGTGTTTAAGTGCACAGAAGGCAAGTAGTTAAGACCGGCAGCTCCTCAAGAGGTAAGGAATCCCTCCAGGCATACAGTGAGAAAAGAAAACAAGGGTGCCAAGTCACAAGGATGAGTAAACAACAATGACAACTTTATTTTAGAAACTTACATGTAGGTGATTCAGGGTCAGCCTGTGTGGTATCGGAGGAAGATCCCCGCAGTGAAGCAAGGTGGTGTAAATAGACTACGAAGCCTGGATGGTGGTCCTTTGCTAAATAGAGACACGGTTCGGGCACTAGATGGTAACTGAAAATAGCAATACAGAGAAAAGGGGCTCACCAATGGTTTGGGACTTTGTATGCCACTAATGCACTGAAAAAATTTTTTGAACAAAGGAGTATAAAAATATAAATTTTTATTACATAAAGAAAATCAAACAATAATTACATCAATAATTTGTATGTATCCAGCAGACAGCTGGATCAACAGTAAATTAAAAATTGCATGCAATGACAGACCAGTTATTGTACAGAAGACTCCTAGGGACCATAGGCGGAGAGAACCGGACCGTTTTTTATTTTTTGAACAAAGGAGTATTTTTATACTCCTTTGTTCAAAATTTTTTTTCAGTGCATTAGTGGCATACAAAGTCCCAAACCATTGTGGGGCCCCTTTTCTCTGTATTCAATTATCGGGATGATGGCCACCTGCACTGGGTACTGAGTGACGGGATTTAACTATCTTACTGAAAATAGCAAAGGCTTCCTGGATGGGCAGCCTCGCGAGTGACCGTGACCGGAAGTGACCGAAAACCAGAACCGGAAGTGGCCGGAGGTGACGTACTGGTGACCTGTCGGTTCCTCCACAGAGTCCCACAGGGATCCAAAACAGCTGGGCAAATCGTGGAGGGCGGGCCGCAACGTCGTTTCGGAGGTCCACCTCCTTCATCAGGATTTATAAGTAAAGCTGTGACAAACTAATTGGGCAAGTGCAGCTGCAATTAAGACTAGCCTCAATATGAGAGATGCAAACCAGCAAGGTTAAAAAGGGGAAGTAAAAGAGACCCTCATGATTACAATTAGAGGGGCTCTAAATACTACAATATCGTGATCATTGCACCTATTGATAGGTTAAAAATGAAATTAAAATTGAAATAAAATGTAAAGAAGAACCCCCCCACCTGTGCATCACTGGTATGAGAACTTCGTATAACATATCATTGCACCCTGCACAGTGGCGATATCTCGACAGTGGTACATATAACACATGCATATATTACAACAATGTATAAAATGAGATAAAATTGGTTTATGATAGACCTTATTTTAAAATAACCATTAAATAACTGGTCAAAAACAGAAGATATATGTAGCCAAGAACCTCCATGATACATATGTATCATGTAGCCAAGAACCTCCATGATACATATGTATATTAAATACACATCACATTATTATATGATGATGGTTTGCCTCTCTCATATTGAGGCTAGTCTTAATTGCAGCCGCACTTGCCCAATTAGTTCCTTTGTCACAGCTTTACTTATAAATCCATTGTTGGTGGAGGGGCGGGCCTGCCTGATGAAGGAGGTGGACCTCCGAAACGACATTGCGGCTCTCCATGATTTACCACTTCCGGTTCCGGTTTTCGGTCACTTCCGGTCACGGTCACTAGCAAGGCTGCCCATCCAGGGAGCCTTTGCTATTTGCAGTTACCATCTAGTGCCCGAACCATGTCTCTATTTAGCACAGGACCGCCATCCAGGCTTCATAGTCTATTTACACCACCTGGCTTCACTGCGGGGATCTTCCTCCGATACCACACAGGCTGACCCTGGATCACCTACATGTATTGTTTTCTACAATAAAGTTTCATTGTGATGGGCACTGATAGGTGGCACTGAAATGCAGCACTGATGAGCATTGATGGGCACTAATAGGTGGCACTGATAAGCACTAATGGGTGGCACTGATGTTCACTGATAGGCAGCACTTATGGGCAATGATAGGCGGCACTGATGGATGCTGAAAGGCAGCACTGACTTGCATCACTGATGGGTACTGAAAGGCAGCACTGATTTGCATCACTGATGGGCTCAGATTGGCCTCACTGATGGGAAAAAATTGGCATCACTGTTTGAAAAGGTAAATATGTTAATATACCAACTGTTATTTGAAAAACAACCAGATATGTAACAGATTACAGATTCGCATCACATATTGATTTTTTCATTTTGATCATAGTTCTTCTTTAAAGCCTACCTTACCAGACATGGTCTTGTACCTTTACCCACCCTTCTCCCTGTCATGCAACATTTTATTAAACAAAAATACCCTCTAATACGGGTCACCAGAGTTAGCTATCATGTGATCATCTATATCAACACTTTCAGGAGTAGAGACCTGTGATATAGAGTAAGAGACTGGGCATGCCAGGAAGTAGCCTGGTTTTCCCCCCTTATTGTGGCATTATCATACATCTACAATCTTCTGCAGCCTAAAAGTACCCCACCACTAGACAGCCAATTGGAAGTGTTTTAATTAGCCCCACAGTGACCTGGGCACCAGAAAAAGGACTCTCACTCTTTGCAGTCCAGCACATATAGGATCTAGATCCAGCATTCCATGTAACTATAGAATTTGGTAAGCAAAATGGGATTTTCATTTAATTTATTTTAAAATAAGCCTAGGCTTACCTATAGGTACTATATATCTCCTAAACGTTCACCGCTTAGAATAAATTTACTGTACATGCAGCTGCTGAGGTAAACGCCGGCTCCTGTGCACATGCATGGGATTGACACCATCGTTGCTCTGGCTAGAGTCCACTCAGGGCCAGAGTCCGCGGACCCAAAAGAAAGACAGAGTGAAGATAGAAGGCTTCATTTTCAGGTGAGTTTAAAATAATGTGCTAGTATGTGATGCATACTAAGACATTATGACATTTGAAAAGTTAGAAAAAAACATCCAGCGGTTTACTACCGCTTTAAGACTAATTCACAACAGCTGCATTGAGCTGTGTTAGACAACATTGCCCAACACAGCAGCAATGCAAACATAATGTAATTTACCTTGTGTCCTATAGCTTCATTTCACACCAACATGTTGCATTATAACGCTCTGCAGTGCATATTAATGACATACAGTATCTCACAAAACTGAGCTCACCCCTCACATTTTTGTAAATATTTTATTATATCTTTTCATGTGACAACACTGAAGAAATGACACTTTGCTGCAATGTAAAGGAGTGTACAGCTTGTATAACAGTGTAAATTTGCTGTCCCCTCAAAATAACTCAAAATAACTCAACACAAAGCCATTAATGTTTAAACCGCTGGCAACAAAAGTGAGTACACCCTTAAGTGAAAATGTCCAAATTGGGCCCAATTAGCCTAGGCTGTAAGAAGATTTCCAAGACCTTGAAACTGAGCTGAAGCACGGTGGCCAAGACCATACAGCTGTTTCACAGGACAAGTTCCACTCAGAACAGGCCTCGCCATGGTCGACCAAAGAAGTTGAGTGCACATGCTCAGCATCATGTCCAGAGGTTGTCTTTGGGAAGTAGACGTATTAATGCTGTCAGCATTGCTGCAGAGGTTGAAGGGGTGGGGTTCAGCCTTTCAGTGCTCAGACCATACGCCACACACTGCTTCAAATTGGTCTGCATGGCTGTCTTCCCAGAAGGAAGCCTCTTCTAAAGATGATGTACAATAAAGCCCACCAAAAGTTTGCTGAAGACAAGCAGACTAAGGACATGGATTACTGGAACCATGTCCTGTGGTCTCATGAGACCAAGATAAACTTATTTGGTTCAGGTGTCAAGCGTGTGTGGCGGTAACCAGGTGAGGAGTACAAAGACAAGTGTACACATGGTGGTGGGAGTGTCATGGTCTGGGGCTGCATGAGAGCTGCCAGCAGTAGGGAGCTACAGTTCTTTGAGGGAACCATGAATGCCAACATGTACTGTGACATACTGAAGCAGAGCATGATCCCCTCCCTTCGGAGACTGGGCGGCAGGGCAGTATTCCAACATGATAACGACCCCAAACACACCTCCAAGACGACCACTGCCTTGCTAAAGTAGCTGAGGGTAAAGGTGATGGACTGGCCAAACATGTCTCCAGACCTAAACCATATTGAGCATCTGTGGGGCATCCTCAAATGGAAGGTGGAGTAGCTCACGGTCTCTAACATCCATCAGCTCCGTGATGTCATCATGGAGGAGTGAAAGAGGACTCCAGTGGCAACCTGTTAAGCTCTGGTGAACTCCATGCCCAAGAGGGTTAAGGCAGTGCAGCAAAATAATGGTGGCCACACAAAATATTGACACTTTGGGCCCAATTTGGACATTTTCACTTAGGGGTGTACTCACTTTTGTTGCCAGTGGTTTAGACATTAATGGCTGTGTGTTGAGTTATTTTGAGGGTACAGAAAATTTAAACTGTTATACAAGCTGTATACTCACTACTTTACATTGTAGCAAAGAGTCATTTCTTCAGTGTTGTCACATGAAAAGATATAATAAAATATTTACAAAAATGTGAGGGGTGTATTCACTTTTGTGAGATACTGTATACTATAGCTGGGAAAACAAGGAAAAAATGCATTGCAGTGCATGCCAGTGTATGCTCAACACACACCAATATGCATGTGTTATGTACACCTTAACATTTGTGTGATGATCCCTTAAAGTGCATAATCTTGAATGCTGCATAATTAAGACGTTTTTCATTTCCTTCAGGACCAATGGCAAATTAAAATCTAAAGTATTTTTTATGCTTGTCATAAAGTTGTAGTTTTATTTTGCTTAGAACTTTGTTCTGGTACTTTTTTTGGTGTACCGTATATATTTTATATTAAATTAATTATTGAAGGAAAAGGATAAGAATTAATTTTTCTTTAACCACTTTACCTCCAGCAGATTTACCCCCCTTTGTAATTAGGACATGTTTTGCAATACGGCACTGTGTTACTTTAACTGACAATTGTGCGGTCATGCAACGCTGTACCCAAATAAAGTTTATGTCATTTTTGTTCCACAAATGAAGCTTTCTTTTGGTGGTATTTGATCCCTTTTGCATTATTTTTAATTTTTTTAAATTATTTTTCTGCTAAAAAACCTACCAATTAAAAAAAAATGTAAAAAATCTAATTTCTTCATAAATTTTGGCCAATATGTATTCTGCTACACATTTTTGGTAAAAAAAAATCCCAATAAGCTTGTATTGATTAGTTTGACAAAAGTTAAAGTATTTTTATACTAGTATTGTAGGCGATCAGGGACTTATAGTGGGACTTCGATATTGCGGTGGACATTCTGATACTAACTGACACTTTTTGAGGACCAGGACACTACAGTAATAAAGTGATTAGTGCAAAAAAATGTGCACTGTCACTTTACTAATGGCACTGGCTGGGAAAGGGTTAACATCAGAAGTGATCAATCAAAGGGTTAACTGTGTGCCTAGCCAGTGTTTTACTGGGTTAGACGCTTGTACTAGAGATTTATTCCCTGGCAATCTGCCTTGTTTACATAAGCAGATCGTAGTTCTGTGTCTCTGCCTGATGATCAGTTGGTGCCAGATTACATCCGGTACTCTGCACCCACTGATCGGCTTCTGCTGTGTGTAATCACAGTGGAAGCAAGCCACCAGCTTGCACGCCTCCTACCCTGAAGTGTCAGATCGCTTATTTATATGTGATCTGGAGCACAGGTGGAGCTCTGTAGTAGTAAAACTGCTATAAGGTGGACCTAAAGTGGTTAATTCACACTAAAATTTATTCTTTAGAAATAGTAAACCCTAGTACAAAGCTTGCTCTAAACCTAGTCCCAAATGTTGCCAAAGCCTAACGTAAATGTATCTTTAATCTTAACCCTAATACCAACCTAGCCCCCAACCCACTATTGTTTTAGGAACAGAAAACCTGGCCAATCAGTGCCTTCATAGCAAGATGAACTGTGATAATTGACTGGTACCTAATTGTTGGGAATTTACAGCACCCTTAGCTAATAAAAGGTATCAAGATCACTGATATTTTTTGCTAAACATTCCTATTATTATTAGTTATATTGCCAGTACCGATATATACTACAAGCATCTCTTCTGCATACCTAAAATTGCAGAGGTTTCAAAAGTAGAGTTAGGCAAACACTTCAAGCAAAATTTTGGCCCAAACATCGTCTGTTGGCCCGTTCGGCGAACACCCAAATTTGCAGGAAGCTCGGTGGGATGTTAACCCGCTGAGGGCCCCACAATACACTGCGCTCTGCATAGTACATTCTAAGCACTGATTGGGCAAAGCTTTTCCCAATCAAGGCACAGTGAAAAGCTGGTTGTTAGCCACTTGCCGACTGCCTAACGCCGATCTACGTCGGCAGTCAGCCCCTCACAGGCAAAGTGACGTAGGGCTACGTCACTAGCTTGTGAGGGTCTAGGGAGCGAGCGCGCGCCCCCGGAGGCGCGCTCCCGCTCCCGCGTGGTCACGGACCCCCCCGCGCGTGTGACCGGCGGACCCGATGTCCGCCGGTCACTCGGCGATCGGCGGGGGAGAGGGAGAATGTCAGGCAGCTTGTGTAAACAAGCCACCTGTCATTCTCCTTGCTGTTAGGATACTGATCACTCGGATCTAGTATGTAGATCCGTTGATCAGTGTCCATACAGCTCAAGCCCCAGCCAATCACAGTAGAAAGCATGCCCCTAGGGATACACACAGCCCCTCCCTCCCAAATAAAGTTAACCCCTTCACTACCAGTGTATTTTTACAGTAACAGTGCATATATATAGCACTGATTACTGTAGAAATGTCACTGGTAACCCCAAAAGTGTCAAAAATGTCAGTCAAGGGTCCGATCTGTCCTCCCCAATGTCGCAGTACCGCAAAAAAAATTGCAGATCGCCGCCATTACATGTTAAAAAAAAAACAACAAAAATGACAGAAATCTTTCCCTTTGTTAGTAAACGCGATAACTTTTGCGCAAACCAATCAAAATACGCTTTTTGCGATTTTTTTTACCAAACATAGGTAGCATAAAACAAATTGGCCGAAAAAGTAAAAAAATTTTGATTTTTAAATTTTTTTTGGGGGGAATTTCATATAAAAAATGTGAAAAATATTGCTATTTTTGCAAAATTGACACTCTTTTTTTGTTTATAGCGCGTGATCAAAAAATCGCACAGGTGATCAAATACCACCAAAAGAAAGCTCTGTTTGTGGGAAAAAAAGGACGCCAAATTCGTTTAGGTACAGCGTCGCACGACCGCGCAATTGTCCGTTAAAGTCACGCAGTGCCGAATCGCAAAATACCCCCTGGTCGGAATGGGGGTAAAATCTTCCGGGGCTTAAGTGGTTAAGGAGTGGGCTGGGAAGCCGGCTGCTTCATCCTTAACAACGGATGAGTCATCAGCTGTCAACGGGTTTCCCCACTGACAGCTGAATGAAAAAAAATACATTGCCGGCAATAGAAAAAAGTGAAAAAAAGGGCGTGAGGGTCCTCCCCAATCGATACTAGGGCCTCCCACTCCATATTGAGGGCATGTGGCCTGGTATGGTTGGGGGGGCGGTCGCTTGTCCCCCTCCTTTCCTGACCTGCTGGGCTGCATGCTCGGATAAGGGTCTGGGAGGGGAACCCACACTGTTTTAAAAGAAAACTTTGCTGTGGGGTTCTCCTTAAAGTTTATACAGGATCCGGAGGGCCTGGCATGGAATGGTTTTGTATTGATGGTAATGGTATTGTATTACCGGCAATTTAAATGTTGTTTTTTTTTTTCTTTATAGATATTATTTTTGCTGCAGCCTGCTCTATACACGTTACAGATACGCCACTTTACAGGCAGACTAAGAGGACCCCCTAGGCACTATATTTAAAGGAATTTTTCATTTTTATTGTTTCACTTTAAGCATTAATAAAATCACTGCTCCTGTAATAACAATCTTTTTTAAAAAAAAAATTGCATTGATACATGTCCTCCCCGGGCCCTTATATCCTTTTTATGGCCAATGACTTGCATATAAGCCTTAAAAATGGGGACTTTTGATTTTCCAGGTTCGGTTCCTATAGACTTTAATAGGGTTTGGAAACTTTTGTAAAGTTCGAGAGTTCTGGGGCGAAACGAACAGGGGGATGTTTAGCCCTACTCTATTTAAAAGCACCAAAAGAACTCCAACACTAATCTTTTTAGGATTTGAATTGTTTGTTATAATTATACTTACATCCTAGACATCTGCAATTATTCAGGGTTTACTCTGCTACTACAAATATACTTCACCTTTAATATGAACTACGAGTGTGTCTTTTGCCTACATCATCATTTAAATGGTCAGTGTTACACAGCTGTTCCATTCCTTGAGCTTATAAAGTTTAAAATGTGAATTGGCTGCCCTACATGTGATGAATCACGTCTGGCCTCAACTTTTTCCCTAGAGTTGGACAAAAAGCAAGGAGCCTGGCAAATGGATTCAGGAGCACATATTGTAGGAGTTCATAGATCACTGGTCATTCCTTTTTTGTGAACAGGCCAGTTAAATATTACTGCACTGATGAGAAAGTCATTATAACTAAGTGGACATAATTTTTTAATGATGAATAAATCATGGTACTACAATTCATGAAAGAGTATGTTGTTTTAAAAATGAATTATTTGCTGGCATGAAATAATTCCCTATTGTATATTATTTCTGCTTAATGGTAGGCATGTCTTAAAAATAAATGGTTTTAATTATCATTTAGATATTTGTATTTTTATAGACAAAAAGCAGTGACTGTATTGTGCTGAAGAGTGTTTTTGTAGGAGTTAGATAACAACAATATAAAGAAAACCAAATGCCCTGGCTGTAAAAAGCTTTTGCAATTACTCATTCTCAAGCTGTAATATTTGCCTTTCTCAGACTGTTTTATTTAAAGCTAAAACAACATCAATTAATGCAATTAGATTTTTTTTATTACAAATTATTAAATTGAGTATGAATGTCAAATAGTATTAGTATAATAAGTCCAACACTATGCCATTTTTTTCATCCTCTTGTACAATATGATGCAGCAAATAAATTGCAGAGTAAAAATAAAAAATGCACCCAGTGATTAATAAAAAGACACTTATGTAACAATCTCAATAAAAGCAGGTGCATTCAGTTTAAACTGTTAAATGTAAACATTAAATTCAAGCATGCATTCCTGTGTCTGTGCACAGTGGGGTTTATTTACTAAAACTGGACAGTGCAAACTGGACTTATACCTCTTTCCTGCCCAGGCCAATTTTCAGCTTTTAGTGCTCTCACACTTTGAATTAAAATTGAACGGTCATGCAACACTTCTTTTGGTGGTGTTTACCACCACTGGGTTTTTTATTTTTTGCTAAACAAACAAAAAAGGCCAAAAATTTTGAAAAAAAAAACAAAATGTTTTTTTTATATTTTTTTATAAAATTTTGCAAACAGGTATTTTTTTCTCCTTCACTAAAAGACACTGATGAGGTTGCATTGATGGGCACAGATAGACTGCACTGATGTGCCCTGATGGGCACTGATAGGTGGCACTGATGGACACAGATAGGTGGCACTGATGGGCACTGATGAGGTGACACTGGTAGGCACTGATCAGGAGGCACTGATGGGGCTGCACTGATGGGTGACAATGATGAGCACTGATAGGGGCACTGATTAGCACTGATAGGGGCACTGATGAGCACTGATTGGGGGCACTGATAGGCGGCACTGATGGGCACTGATAGGCTGCAATGATGGGCACTGATAGGCACGGATAAGTGGCACTGACAAGTGACACTGATGATGAGACAAGGTTAGGCATTGTTTGGCGGCACTGATTGGAACTGATAGGTGGCGCTGGTGGGCACTGATTAGCAGTACTGATGGGCACTGATAAATGGCACTGGTGGGCACTGATTAGCAGCACTGGAGGGCACTGATTAGGAGCCCTGGAGGGCACTGATTAGCAGCACTGGTGGGCACTATGGGGACCGCGTCCTTCTAACTGAAGCTGGTAACGGCTTTCTTCTTTTCTTCCCGCTGACAGCGTAAGGGGAAAAAAGCTGATAACCAACTTTTGTTTACTTCATTGGCTGACAGCTGATCACATGGTAAAGGGACCGCTGTGATTGGCCCTTTACAATGATCAGGGATAAGCCAAGTCCCCTGGGGCCCGCAGGCAGCATGAGAACGGGAGGACATCCATGTGCACCCTCCCGTCTTTTGGCTATAGCGCGGGCGCTAAGTGGTTAATTAAAAAAGCTGAAATTAGACGCTGGATGGCTACTATGCACAGCTGCACCAGATTTTGCACTCTCCATTTTTAGTAAATCAACCCGATTGTTCCTTCAAATTTCTGGCAAACCTGTTAACTTGTGTAAATCACTTGCAGACACTCTTAGTGCTCAACTCTGCTCCACCCTTAATGGACAAACTCTTACCTTCTTAGGTGAACCAAAGAATTAGGTTTACCTACAAAGCTTATTAATATTCCATAGTGCATTCCATTTAGTAAAATATTCTATCTAAACCTATTAAAACAACATACATGTAACAGTGTGCTCCACTCCACAAGATACAGCAATCAGTAAGTTAATCCCAAGTTAACTCAAAGACACAGCCACTGTGAGTTCTCCAAGTGTGCACCTAAGCTCCACCCTACGTAATGATGTCACCTTGGCTCTGCCCTTAACATTACATCTATTGACTTTGTGAGGTGCCTAGGTGCATAGGGAGGAATCAAGGTGATGCAATGACATAGGATGGAGCTTTGGCACACACTTGAGGAACTAAAAGTGGTGGGGTTTCTGAGTTAGCCTAGGATCACCATACTGAGCCCTGTATATTGTGCAAGAGGAAGTGCACTTTAAATGTCTGTTGTGTTAATAGTCCTAAAAATGTATATTATTAAACAGAAAGCACTATGGAACGAACTATGGCACAAACGATACATTTTTTATTATTATGTGTCATTATTATAAGTACCTGAATTTGATGTGGCATCAGTCTCTTGAATTTCCTTCCTAGAAGGGGAGGGACACCAATAGGAACCAACCGAGTAATATACTGAGAAGGAACTTGCTCATAATAAAAAGCAGTCTGCTGATCTCATAAGTCTACTGCTACAGGAAAATAATGGTTATGGATAGAAGAGAATAAATTAGTTAATTAGGGCTTATTAGGGATAATAAGGGCTTAAAAAGCACATTTAAAAAAAAATAAAAACTTTTTTGTCAGATTGCTTTAAACTGACATTACATGCATATCGTATCTTATCTGCAGAAGAATGAAACAGAGTAGATACAAAAACAACACTGCTACTTTGCATCTCTCTCACATCTCAATAGTGTTTATAAAGAAAGACATGCTATACACAATTTAACTGAAATTGTATTTAAGTGGGACCAATTGCATGTGCTAAAATGTAAGTAAGTAGGTACTTAAGTATTACTACCTAAAGTGTCACCAAACCCACATTTTAAAAACAAAATATCAATAATGCTAGATTACATGCTGTTCATACTCACTCTCTATCTCCACATTCTGTTCATGTCCCCAATTCAGTTAGGGATTTTTTAGAGCAGTGTTGGCAGCTCTACATATGCTCAGTTTTCAGTGAGTTTCTATGCTGAAAATATTCTCCCTATCACATCTGAGCAGCCCATGTGACTATAGAGTCACACAAGTGGGTGTATACACAGTGTAAATGACAGCCCACTCCCTCCCTCCTCCTTATTGCCCACTAACCAGCTAAATACAATGGGGGGGGGGTGGGATATTACATCTTGATTGATGGAGGCTTTACCTCCCTGTTATTCTAAGACACAGGCTGGAGGAGTGTGACATAGTCACAATGGTATTGCCAAAAAAATTATGATTTGTTCTCAAATGTATATTTCTATGACAATTTAAAACCGTTTATTGATATTGATTATATATTTTTACTCTGTATTTTAAAGGTTTTTTTTAACATGTGACCAGCAACAGAGGGCTAGAAGCTCCTCCTGCTTATGTTTCCTTGCAGACAGGCTGGAAAAGAGGTGGGTCATGTAACAGCTGTAAACTGAAAAAGGTACTTAGATGGGTTTTCTTAAATAAAATAATTACAGTGCCATCATCCACATACAGAAATAGAAGGGACAATGTAAATTAAAAAGTGTGTGTTTAGTATCATCTTAAGTATCTTTACTGAAAAAGATGATGTATTTTTAAATATTCTTCTGCAGGATTACCAAACACAAATTTTATTACACAATTTAAGATGTACATTGGAAAAGGAAAACACACAAAACAAACAATATAATACATTTTTTCAGTATTGGTGAATCAAAACATTTTCTAAGTGTGTCTGTGATTATATCAGAGACACACTTAGATTAGGATATCATCGGCGAATAAACAAAGTTTATGTTGATGACCAGCAAGTTCAAGGCCCCTAATCGAAGGATCAGAATGAATCGATTGGGCAAGAGGGTCTATAAGTAAAGCAAATAAAAGTGGGGATAGAGGGCATACCTGACGTGTGACTCTGCATATTTCAAAAGGGATAGATTTATACCCTGCATATTTGACATAGGATTTCAGCTTATTGTATATTGACGAGATCCAGCCAAGGAAGTGGGGACCAAATCCCCAACGCTGCGTAACATAACATAGATAATGCCACAATACTGTATCAAAGGCTTTTTTGATATCCAGAGACAAAAAGCAAAAGAGAGAATTTTTACCTGATTTAGCAGCATGTAGCAATAAAGTGGCCCTACATATAGTATTTTATCTCCCACTTAGCGTAATGGTATAAAATCTACTTGATCTCTATGGATTAAGGAACCTATTACTGTATTGAGTTGGGTTGCTAAAACGTTCGCTAAGCGCTTGATGTCAAGATTGAGCAATGAAAAAAGGTCTGTAGTTGGACCAAGATGAGTCATCAGAATGAGGTTTAGGCCGAAAAGAATGTCATCAGGAAGAGAGTTAAATGCATTAGTCAAAAATTAAGCCAAAATATGTGCAAATTTCCCATAGTATGTGGCTGAAAAGCCATTAGGACCTGGATGTTTATTCAGCTTGAGAGCTTTAATAGCCAATAAGATTTCATTAGTGGTAATTGGGTTTTCAAGATTGTCCCGATAAGTCAAAGGTATAGCTGGTAGTGTTATTTGGGAAAAAAGGAATCTGCCACTGTCTGGTCTTAAGGGTTTTCAATTTTATATAGGGAGACAAGGTGTTTCAGGAAAGTATGAAGAATCTTTACTGGGTTGATAGAATATGTGTCTCGGGATAATTTCAATCTAATCGGTTTAGGAGGGCGATTTAGGTTTTTTAGGGTATGGGCCAAAAGTGTATATGGTTTATTAGCTTTAAGATAGAACGTGTTTCTAGATTTACTTAAGGTTTTATCAACAGAGTCAGACAGAAACAAATCAAGATCAAGCTGTGCTTTATTGAGTTATATAATAATAATAATGTGGCGCTAACTAGAACCATGAAATTAAAAAAGTCCCAATAAGCATAGCAGAATCCGACAGTCCATAAGTGTCCACTTCAAAAAGGGGATGTGTAGAGAGCCGCAGGCCCGGAGAACCACCACCAGACACACTAGTCACACTGCCTCTTACCAGAAGTAGATGACCCTCATTACAAAGGTCATACACAGCCAAATGATCACAGTGCAGGTACGGTCATCCTTTCCCATGAATGGCACAGGGTTCACCAATCAACCGAGTATAGGCTCATAAAACATAAAATAAAACACTCCTCATAGTGTACACTGCATACAAAGTATTTATTTGCCACGCACGGTCATAAAAACATACATTCATGTAGACAGTGAATAGCGATGTATGCTCCTCTCCAGCCCTATTTCATGTGGTTAATTAACTTTTTAGGTTTCTATGTGAACACAAAAACATATTTCGCTGCGCACACAAACCCATTGCACTGATGCGGGTACAGCAACACCTTGATTGTTATAAATAGCAATCAACGTACATATTTATATTAAACTAGATACAGCACATAACTAATTTAGTGGAATATAAATGAATAATCATGAGATACATTTGAGAGGGGAAAAAAAAGGAGGGGGGGGGGACCATGTAAATGCTGGTTAAAGGTGGGAGTATCTTAGAATAGGACAGATAAGGTCTAGGGACAAGTTCTATGTATTTTGTGGCAGTCCTATTAATGGCAAGCATAGGGTGGTAATATTACCAATTCCCAGGTGTCCAAAAGAGAATAAAAAAGTCTAAACACACAGGAGAGAGCGGATTCATTGTGGAAAAGAAAAAGCCATCAGTTCATAGCATCCGCAGGATCAGTAGTAGGAGAGAGGAAGTGACTTGGTTTAGAAGGACTTTTTTGACAACTGTCACCCTTATTGTTGGAAGATCTTTGTGAGGAATAGGATGCAGAATGTCGGCGATGATCATCAGGAGTCACAAATCCTTCAAATATATGTAGATCTTGTAAGGTATTTTGCAATTTGCCTTATGGACAGCAAGTGCATTTAGTGTTCTGGTGAGTAAATCGCACTGAGAAAGGAAAACCCCATTGATAGGGTACTTGGTGTTGCTAGAGCATTTGGAGGAGAGGTTTAAGGAATTCCATGAATGCAGAGATTGGAGTGGCGCGCTCTGTTATCAAAATCCTCCAGATGATTTTGTAAAATAAGATTTTTTTCTTTAAGGTTCTGTAATTCAGTAGCACAAGACTGTGTGTTTATTTCTAAGTCATCCATTTTGTTTTCCAAGTCAGTAGTGCGCTGGCTCAACTCACGAATCTCCCTGGTCAGGCTTTCAGCTATATAGTCAGATGTCTGTCTTAAAGCTTTTTGTAGCCTTTTCTTGAATTGCTTAATGACATTAGGATGTAAAGAGTCTGCCTGTAAAATTAATGGAGTATCACTGAAATTGAATCAGACTCACCACAGTCTAACTGTGGTGGCTGTGCCTGCTTTGGCAGCGTGAGACATGCCTGAGGGAGAAGATGGAGGCGGCACCATCTTGGAAACTGCCCTGACAAGAATGTCCTTTACTCTCTTCGGTTTTGTCCGCGGGCGGGCCCTGCCGTATACCATGGTGATTTCATGGTGTGGCAGATAGGACAGGTGGTGCTTTTTAAGGTAATTCAGGACCCGCTAGGGTGTATTATTCGGCTGTGTTACCCCAGAGCTGCAGTGAGACATGTGCATCTCTGCCAGCTTTGCTCATGCGCTCCTCCCTCCAATTAATAATTTACATGAAAACAAATTATTTAAGTATTGTTTACAATCTTTTTAAACATTTTACATTTTTTAACATTTGTGAAATGAATTAATTAACAATAAATCAGCTTTTGTTCGATTTCATTACTGGAGACCATTTTTTCCTAAGAAATGTTTTTTTCTGCTATCCTCATATGTTTTAGCATGCCCTACTCTATAAATCACATCAGTGCTGCTTTTTTCATGTCATTTTATCACAACATAATCTTAAAACAAATATGTTCAGTTTTATGAGCAGTTTAAACTGACATACATAACAATGTAATCTTATAGTTAAGTACTTTATTAAGAATAAACCACCTAAATATTTTACACAATCCACTCATGGCATAAATCTGTTGTCCTATAAACCAACTATTGCATAACTCCCTTTTCTCTTATGTGTGCTAAATGAGACGGCCCTCTAATAATTTAGTATATCTTGACAGCTAAGGGCATGTTTAGGATCTAGAGAACAGGGACATGACTTTAAACCATCAGGAGGAAAGTTCCAAACTAACCTTAAAAAGTATTATTTTACTTAGAGAGTAGTTGATGCTTGGAATAGTGAGTAAGTCAACAGTAGGTGGATTCAAACATGCATGGAACAAGCATGCATCTATACTAGGGCAAGCATTTCAAAATTAAAGCTGACATCTAAAATAAAGGAAATAAAAAAATCAGGGACTTAACTTACAATCAGCAGGATGAGTTTGGGGGGGGGGGGGGGGGGGGTAGCTACACTTTAAAAAAAATGGGCAGACTTGATGGACGACTTGGTCTTTTTTTCTGTTGTCTAGCTTCATAGTTACATAGTTGAAAAAAGACACCAGTCCATCCAGTTCAACCTATGATGTGTGTGTGTGTGTTTGCTGTCACCGTTTTTGTACACCCCTGTATATTGTGGTCTTTAAGGTGCCCATCTAATAGTTTTTTGAAACTATCGATGCTCCCTGCTGATACCACTGCTTCAGTGGTGGGATTCAAAAATTTTAGTAACCAGTTCCGACTTTCCCAGCAGAATGACCAGCGTGCCCCCTTTAAATGCACAGAGACCAGCGTGCCCCCTTTCAATGCACAGTGACCAGCGTGCCCCCCTTTCAATGCAGAGAGACCAGCATGCCCCCTTTCAATGCACATTGACCCAATGATTGCAGAGTGCCAGCCACAGCATTGCCCTCAATGATTGCAGAGTGCCAGCCACAGCATTGCCCCTAATGATTGCAGAGTGCCAGCCACAGCATTGCCCCAATGATTGCAGAGTGCCAGCCACAGCATTGCCCCTAATGATTGCAGAGTGCCAGCCACAGCATTGCCCCCAATCATTGCAGAGTGCCAGCCACAGCATTGCCCTCAATGATTGCAGGGTGCCAGCCACAGCATTGCCCCTAATGATTGCAGAGTGCCAGCCACAGCATTGCCCCCAATGACTGCAGAGTGCCAGCCACAGCATTGCCCCTAATGATTGCAGAGTGCCAGCCACAGCATTGCTCCCAATGATTGCAGAGTGCCAGAACACAGCATTGCCCCCAATGATTGCAGAGTGCCAGCCACAGCATTGCCCCTAATGATTGCACAGTGCCAGCCACCGCATTGCCCCCAATGATTGCAGAGTGCCAGCCACAGCATTGCCCTCAATGATTGCAGAGTGCCAGCCACAGCATTGCCCCTAATGATTGCAGAGTGCCAGCCACAGCATTGCCCCCAATGATTGCAGAGTGCCAGAACACATCATTGCCCCCAATGATTGCAGAGTGGCAGCCACAGCATTGCCCCTAATGATTGCAGAGTGCCAGCCACAGCATTGCCCCCAAAGATTGCAGAGTGCCAGAACACAGCATTGCCCCCAATGATTGCAGAGTGCCAGCCACAGCATTGCCCCCAATGACTGCAGAGTGCCAGCCACAGCATTGCCCCCAATGACTGCAGAGTGCCAGCCACAGCATTGCCCCCAATGATTGCAGAGTGCCAGCCACAGCATTGCCCCTAATGATTGCAGAGTGCCAGTCACAGCATTGCCCCCAATGACTGCAGAGTGCCAGCCACAGCATTGCCCCTAATGATTGCAGAGTGCCAGCCACAGCATTGCCCCCAATGATTGCAGAGTGCCAGAACACAGCATTGACCCCAATGATTGCAGAGTGCCAGAACACAGCATTGCCCCCAATGATTGCAGAGTGCCAGAACACAGCATTGCCCTCAATGATTGCAGGGTGCCAGAACACAGCATTGCCCCCAATGATTGCAGAGTGCCAGCCACAGCATTGCCCCCAATGATTGCAGAGTGCCAGCCACACATTGCCCCCAATGATTGCAGAGTACCAGCCACACATTGCCCCCAATGATTGCAGAGTGCCAGCCACAGCATTGCACCCAATGATGGCAGAGTGCCAGCCACAGCATTGCCCCCAATGATTGCAGAGTGCCAGACACAGCATTGCCCCCAATGATTGCAGAGTGCCAGCCACAGCATTGCCCCTAATGATTGCAGAGTGCCAGAACACAGCATTGCCCCCAATGACTGCAGAGTGCCAGCCACAGCATTGCCCCCAATGATTGCAGAGTGCCAGCCACAGCATTGCCCCTAATGATTGCAGAGTGCCAGCCACAGCATTGCCCCCAATGACTGCAGAGTGCCAGCCACAGCATTGCCCCCAATGATTGCAGAGTGCCAGAACACAGCATTGCCCCCAATGATTGCAGAGTGCCAGAACACAGCATTGCCCCCAATGATTGCAGAGTGCCAGAACACAGCATTGCCCTCAATGATTGCAGAGTGCCAGAACACAGCATTGCCCCCAATGATTGCAGAGTGCCAGCCACAGCATTGCCCCCAATGATTGCAGAGTGCCAGCCACACATTGCCCCCAACGATTGCAGAGTGCCAGCCACAGCATTGCCCCCAATGATTGCAGAGTGCCAGCCACAGCATTGCCCCCAATGATTGCAGAGTGCCAGCCACAGCATTGCCCCCAATGATTGCAGAGTGCCAGCCACAGCATTGCCCCCAATGATTGCAGAGTGCCAGACACACATTGCCCCCAATGATTGCAGAGTGCCAGCCACACATTGCCCCCAATGATTGCACAGTGCCAGCCACAGCATTGCCCCCAATGATTGTAGAGTGCCAGGCACACATTGCCTCCAATGATTGCAGAGTGCCAGCCACACATTGCCCCCAATGATTGCAGAGTGCCAGAACACAGCATTGCCCCCAATGATTGCAGAGTGCCAGCCACACATTGCCCTCAATGATTGCAGAGTGCCAGTGATCCCCCCGCACTTACCTCTCTCGCAGCTTCTCTTCAGTCCCCGGCTCCCCGCGTCTCTGAGTCTTCAGTCCTCCCGCAGGGCCTCCACCTCGTCCAATGGCACGGTGTTTGCCTTTCGGCCAATCAGGAAGCGGGAGGACCCGCTCCCTGATTGGCCTGGAGGAGGATCCGTGTGACAATAGCGAATTCTCATTCTCTATTGTCACAGAATGGGTGGGTCGGGGCGCACTGCTCCGCTCCTTGGCCGCCACGTCTGCGGCTGCACAGTCCGAGCGCGGGACATTCAATTGTACTGCGCTCGGACGCGCAGAGGGGTTCAGCCGGTTCTGCGAACTCGCAGAACGTTAGTAACCGGTTCTATGGAACCGGTGCGAA
This sequence comes from Pelophylax lessonae, assembly GCF_965119305.1. Classification (NCBI taxonomy): domain Eukaryota; kingdom Metazoa; phylum Chordata; class Amphibia; order Anura; family Ranidae; genus Pelophylax; species Pelophylax lessonae. The sequence goes on along the minus strand of NC_138772.1, from coordinate 193,451,380 downwards.
CCGGCTGAATCCCACCACTGCACTGCTTGTGGAAGATAATTCCACATCCTTACTGCTCTGACAGTAAAGAACCCCCTGCGCAGGTTAAGCTTAAACCGCTTTTCCTCCAGTTTTAGTGAGTGGCCACGGGTCTTATTGAATTCCCTTTCTCTGAAAAGTTTGTTCCCTATGCTAGGGTCATCAGTTCGGTATTTGTACATTGATATCATATCCCCTCTCAAGCGTCTCTTCTCCAGAGAGAATAAGTTCAATGCTTGTAGTCCATGTTTCTACTGTTGAGTTTATGATTTAACACCAGACCTAGGATACTAAGTTAAAGCATTTCTAGTGCAAAAAAAGCATATCATAGAATAATGAGGTATAAGTGTCTCTAATATAAGGTGAACTACTGTATATTTAATACATTTAATTTAGAGAGGTATGCCTAATTTTGTTTACCAACCAGAGCCAAAGTTGGTGCCAAATATTATTATTCAGATATTAAAGTGGAATTCTGGCTATACACTTAACTAGCCTTAAAACTGCCCCCCCCCCCCTCACAACATCTATGCTAACTAACTTTTGTAAGAAAGATGTTCTTTTTTACCTTATTTCAGGTTGCTCAGGTCCAGTCACATGATCTCCCTGTGTCAGCCAGGGACAGCCTCAAAGGAGAGGAAAGAGTCCTCCGACAATAACTAGTAAAGCCTGGAGCAGTAACACCACCCATAGATTTCAATGGCCCAACTATTATTGACACAACCTCCTCTCCCCTGAAGCCATGCTGGCTGATACATGGGAGCTAGATCACATGACTGGACTGGAAAGGCCTGAAAATAGATAAGTATACACATATTTCTTACATAGACTATTTGCCATAGGTGTTAGGAGGGGGAGGGGAAATTTTTAAAACTAGTTAGGTATAGAGCCAGAATTCCACTTTAAGAAGAGAATACAGTCAGGTCCATAAATATTGGGACATCGACACAATTCTAATCTTGTTGGCTCTATACACCACCACAATGGATTTGAAATGAAACAAACAAGATGTGCTTTAACGTCAGACTTTCAGCTTTAATTTGAGGGTATTTGCATCCAAATCAGATGAACGGTGTAGGAATTACAACAGCTTGTATATGTGCCTCCCACTTTTTAAAGGGACCAAAAGTAATGGGATAGATTAACAATCATAAATCAAACTTTCACTTTTTAATACTTGGTTGCAAATCCTTTGCAGTCAATTACAGTCTGAAGTCTGGAAAACATAGACCTCACCAGACACTGGGTTTCATCCCTGGTGATGCTCTGCCAGGCCTCTACTGCAACTGTCTTCAGTTTCTGCTTACTCTTGGGGCATTTTCCCTTAAGTTTTGTCTTCAGCAAGTGAAATGTATGCTCAATCTGATTCAGGTCAGGTGATTGACTTGGCCATTGCATAACATTCCACTTCTTTCCCTTAAAAAACTCTTTGGCTGCTTTCGCAGTGTGCTTCGGTTCATTGTCCATCTGCACTGTGAAGCGCCGTCCAATGAGTTCTGAAGCATTTGGCTGAATATGAGCAGATAATATTGCCTAAAACACTTCAGAATTCATCCTGCTGCTTTTATCAGCAGTCACATCATCAATAAATACAAGAAAACCAGTTCCATTGGCAGCCATACATGCCCACGCCACCATGCTTCACTGATGAGGTGGTATGCTTTGGATCATGAGCAGTTCCTTTCCTTCTCCATACTCTTCTCTTCCCATCACTCTGGTACAAGTTGATCTTGGTCTCATCTGTCCATATGATGTTGTTCCAGAACTGTGAAGGCTTTTTTAGATGTTGTTTGGCAAACTCTAATCTGGCCTTCCTGTTTTTGAGGCTCACCAATGGTTTACATCGTATGGTGAACCCTCTGTATTCACTCTGGTGAAGTCTTCTCTTGATTGTTGACTTGACACACATACACCTACCTCCTGGAGAGTGTTCTTGATCTGGCCAACTGTTGTGAAGGGTGTTTTCTTCACCAGGGAAAGAATTCTTCGGTCATCCACCACAGTTGTTTTCCATGGTCTTCCAGGTCTTTTGGTGTTGCTGAGCTCACTGGTGCGTTCTTTCTTTTTAAGGATGTTCCAAACAGTTGATTTGCCCACACCTAATGTTTTTGCAGTCTAATGATGGCTTGCTTCACTGATAGAGACAGCTCTTTGGATCTTATATTGAGAGTTGACAGCAACAGATTCCAAATGCAAATAGCACACTTGAAATTAACTCTGGACCTTTTATCTGCTCCTTGTAAATGGGATAATGAGGGAATAACACACACCTGGCCATGGAACAGCTGAGCAGCCAATTGTCCCATTACTTTTGGTCCCCTAAAAAGTGGGAGGCACATATACAAACTGTTGTAATTCCTACACCTTTCACCTGATTTGGATGTAAATACCCTCAAATTAAAGCTGGAAGTTTGCAGCTAAAGCACATCTTGTTTGTTTCATTTCAAATTCATTATAGAGCCAAAAAGATTAGAATTGTGTAGATGTCCAAATATTTATGAACCTGACTGTAATTAAAAAATGGCTCTGATGGCAATTTTGCACCATGGACCCGGTTATTTGCTCCACTGGCTAAATTCTGAATCTGCTGGCATAAAAGTGAACTGGTAAAACATGGTTCATAGAGTATTTGAGTGTAGGAGGGCTTTTCTTAAGCCCTGCTTAGGAAATTTAAAACCCCAGTGTCACCCTGGAATGCCATGACAAGATAACAGTTCTGCTACTCTCCGAATGACTAACAATTTGTTCATGAATGAAAAAAAAAAACGGAAGTTAACAGTAGGAGCTGCGATACTAACAATATGATATTAGTACAGCGATCTCTCCCGCTGAGCTATTGTGTTCTGACAGTGGGAGGGCCGCCCCACCAGAACACACCAGTCAGCGCTCTAATTGATTAGCTGAAAGCGCTGATTGGGTGCTGATCGGCAGACCTTTTTCGGTTATGCCCAGAAGTTTCTTGTGTAGCAGAGGATTTCGAAAAGGTATTTATAGGGACTACAACATATGGGTAGTTGTTTTCTACATCACTTCAACAAATTAGTGGTGTATCAGATTCTACAACAAATGAGTACAAATAAAACACATGATCTGAAGCCCGGAACACTATTCACAAAATGTGTATGGACCAATTATGACTCATTCACATGGAGCTTACACAGACCTTTTCCATTCCTAGTGTAATTTCCTAACACTCTCCCTCATCTGGGGAACCTCACATGCCATGTACAGCCTACCATACAAGTGAATGATTGGACATGACTGTGCTCTTGCAAACACAGATGCTTCTTTGGATTGGTGTTCATCTGCACATGAAGGTCCGATACTAAGAAAATACATCTGACATGCAAGCATGGGTAAAAGCTGATGCAAAGAAGCATTGGTGTTCACAAGAGCAACGCCAAATATAGCTATTCACTTGTATGGCAGGCTGTACTTAGCACATGTGGCTCCTCAGGGGTGGGAAAGTGCTGGGAAATTACACCAGACATCTAAAAAGCCTTTGAACCCTATTCTTCCAATGGTGTTGAATCCAACTTGTAAATTTATATTTCACGGTACGTATTGTGCATTTCATGATATTTATGGATTTTAGACCACATTTTGTAATTAATATAAATTTAGACATGTTTTGAAAATGAATTCCATTTAGTATTTATAGTTCATAGACACTTCTGAGAATGAAAGATTGATACTAACACCATACATTTGATAAAACAATATATGTTGGATGCTTTGACTGACTTTGTTACCAAAAAAAGTTGGACCTTAAAAATAATAGTAATAAAAATAATGTTTCCTCAGTAAATGTATTTTAAGATTTGGTAGTCATCTAGTGTAAACATATTTGTTGACTCTACAGAGGACAAGCACTATGAATATTGAAAAATAGAAATGATACATGTTTTAAGGAAAAAATGTTCTACTTTGTATTTTATTTTATTGATTACTGTGGAGTACCACAAAATAGGCACTTTATAGCAGTTTTAAGGGTTTTTAAGGTTTATGTGTTTGGGTAGGAATTAGAAGTCATGTTTGTATGTGGTATATTTTAGCAATATGCAAGATTGGCTTTCCGAATGTATTGATCTTATAGTTTAGACATATATTTATGAACTCATTGTTTTAAAATCTGATACCATAAAAGTCCACTCTTAATGCTTTTGGGGTTATTTGGATTTATTTTTCTGGGCAGACCTGAAGAAGCCAACAAATTGCAAAGCATTAAATGTCATTACCCATCTGCCTGCACATTATTACATTGTCTAAACATTTGATTTGGAAGCTGTATAATTTCAACCTACATGCTCTTTTCTGTTAGAACCTAGTTCCCATTTAAATCTTTTTTCATTTTGAGCTCATCAATATGTTATGCTCCAAAAATTGAATAAAGAATATTTGCAAAAAAAAAAAAAAATATGGTTTCTGAAAACATGAATCTTGGTATTGCTTTTTTAAACCAGCATTGATGTGAGCGCTATATACAGTATGGTCCTGATCTTGTTATTGTAAATATGAGGCATTAGGCCATAGACATAGACATTTTCCATATACAAAGATGGTGGCTGCAAGATTTAACTTCACTGAATTATCATTTGGCAGATCAATAGTTTTATAAACACTCATTTTAAATTAACATGAAGCAATGGGTGGACATCCCTGCAGTTGGTCATGAATCTAAAATCCAGCCTTGAAGGATAAGTTCACCTTTGGGAACATGTTCCATGTTCCACCCATTTTTAGGGTAGAACATACAACATGTTACCACTTCTGCAGCAGCTTCCCGATCCGCTGCCTCTAGTGACAGTAAGCCAGGGATCTTTTCCCCAAAATCGCTGTCAATATTTTAGAAAAAAAAGCAGCCTTGCGGGGCTCTGCCTAGCAGCATCATGCATTCACAGAGTTCGGTGAATGGGAGAACAAAAACTATGGATAGCCTTTGCAGCTGATGGCTTATAGTTCTCTATGAACTACCAGGGCACTGTTGAGCACTCTAGGCAGCTCATTGTCTCTACCTATCAGTTTGCATCTACTTGCCTGTAAAAGGTACACGCAGACAGATATATTGAGAAGTCTGCTGGAGTCCTGCATGGCACCCACAATCTGTTGATCATGGGTGCAATGCTTACCAGGCTCCTAGCAAAAAAAAAAAAAAAAAAAACAATGCACATTTTTTTACCTGCAAATATATGTGCATTTATTTTATGTTTTTTTGGTTTTTTTTTTACAAAGGTGAACTTATCCTTTAACAAATACTGTCTAACTACTAGCACCATGGCATTAATAAAGGCAAATAGGCCATTCACTTTGAACAGACAAGGACTCACTGCTCGAGGTGGTGTAATTGCCTGATGACTCACACAGGTGCATGCCCCGGCTCGCCTCCGTGAAAACTTGATAAAGGAAAAGAAATTGGCAGCACTCCGGGTTGAGTCAAAATCCAGATTTATTGACTGGACATCCAAATAATGACAATCGTGACAAGGTAGACGCCTTTCACACACTGACTGTGTGCTTAATCATTACAAAGAAAAATGGATATAACATCTCAATATATACACACACAAAAATCCAATCATAAATAAAAAAACAGGTGATACAAATAAGGGGTAAACCATTTTACTAATTACCGAGGACATTGATAGACCCATAAAACATCTATGTGAAACCAGTGAAAAATCAAATGTGAATGCTGTGACACAATTGTGTATGAAAAAATATATAAATGCAAAAAATCTGATAAAATCTAAATATGTATAAACTAAGTGTGAAAATTAAATGTATTGTGATTAAAGATATGGATAAAATTACCATTGTTTAATAATATGTGTCAATTATAAAATGGGAATAAAAGCGCAAAAAAATGCACAAAAAATATACAAAAATACAAGGAATAGTGAATATATATATTGATATCTGTACAATCCGATTATGTGAATATAAAACTATGAAATTAAGGCCATTCACTTTGCAAGGAAATGGGAAGCTTACTTCCATCATCCAATCATGCACAATCAAAAAGTGCTGTTTTTTTTATTATTTTCTTGCACATGATTGTGTATTTTTTGCAAAGAGAAATTTTCCACATTTACTAAGCTTTTGAGCAAATTTGCATGCAAAGTGCAATTCCCCTGCGAAGTGAACAGACTGCCTGTTTGCCTACAGTAAACTAATCCCCATGAGTATTCTTACTTGAATTTAAGTGTTTTTTGTTGATTTCTCTTTCCATTAAATTTCATTACCTCTGTACAGGAGTTTCCTGTATAAGAGCTCATTCGGACTGGCGCTGGCACCCGTCCTTCGTGCTGAGCTGCTTTTTTCGGCATCCGCATCCAGGCATCCTATAAAAGTGGATGCAGACACAGCTGCATGTCAAAATTTGACTTGCATGCAGGAGCAGGTACACGGATTTGAGTGCATACTGTCTGCAAGCACGCAGGAAGTCCATTTGAATGAGCCCTAAAAATCACTGCTGCTCTCTTTCCTAGTAAGTGCCCATGCACATTATGGCTTTTTCACGATTTTACAGGTGTGCTCTTACAGGCAAAAAAAAAACCCCACCAAACTCGTGTTTTTGAGAGGAGCTTTCAAGCAGAAAAGATGCCCAAAGTGCCCAAAAATGCACAAAAAAACATGAAAAAGCTCAAATGCCTGTAAAAAACATTTTTTTTTTGGAGCTGCAGTCTGCATGAGACCTAAAGAGTGACTGATGCTGTATTCACCCCATTAGACTCCTGCAGGTGGTCAGTCATTGGAAGACTTGCTGGGTCCCATGGCAGCTCTGCTCTCTGCGCATGTACAATTAATGGATAAAAATAGTGGTAAGAATATAACTGTAATGTACTCGGCTATGTACAGTACAGTTATATTCTTTACATTATTTTTACCCGTTAACTGGTTAACCAGATTTGTATCCTTTGTGGCTATTGAGAAATATGCTGTAGTGAACTTTTTTTTAGCTGAGCAGGGTCAGTCAACTAAGGGGGGGGGGGGGGAAGCAGTGGGCCTAGGGTGGCCTACATTGTAAATCCAGTATGTGTATAAATAGAAGCTTTCAGAAGGATCAGCCTACTCTTGTACACACATTTTTTTTCCTAAAACATATCTTAATGTTATCGGAAACATTTTATCACTTCAGTGCCTGTGTCTCTTGAAAGGTTATTTCTGCTAAATAGAAAAATATACCCAGTGCTAACTTTGTACAACTGCCTCACTCTACTTCCTGAACTTTGACTTTCATGCAAAAGCTCAAGCTTTTTAATCATAATCCATCTGAGCAGTTCTATTTGTGGTATGTTTACATAAGATAACTCTTGTGTAGCATGGGATCAAAAGATTTCATCGGAACAGGTATAGAAGAGAAACATCATTTCTATTGTCTATCAACTTGCAACTTTAATGAAAAAACATTTAACCTTTACATCATTTGTGAGAGCACTAGAATTAAGAGGTGCGTTTCTAGTACATGCCTTACTTTTGTCTGACTAATCTCTTGAAAAGCACAATCTTAACTTGCCATTCTGTTATCAACAAGAAGAGATAAAACTTAATAAGTGAAAAGAATTGCTAGCTTACCTATTTACATAAACTGGAGTTTTACAATAACTATATGTCAATATATATCATGTAGGATACAATGGGGATCATAATGCACAAGAATAGTAATTGAAATACATTACTGAAAAGCCATTAAAATACTCTGTGAACCAGGAATGGCTAATTTACTGTGTTTAAAATATTAAATTATGCTTGCTGTGACTACTCTATTGCTCAGTGCTTACTTAATTTCTAAGGAAAGGTCATTCGGTAAAAAAGTTTCCCAAACCCAAGAATGAAAAATTAAATGGTAACTCCACTTTTGTAGGAAAATAATATAGCAAATAAAAAAATATTATAGCATGGCCCATCATTAATCCGATTGCGAAACACAGCCTCAAAATATGGGATCGTTTAAAAAAACACTCTATAGCCTCCAGTCTTCCCATAATTCCCTACTCTCCTTCCCCCGTAACCTTCTACCCAGCCTGGTCTTTCCCGACCTCATTCTCAGCTTGGTAAGTAGCAGGCCTGATTCACACCCACTCATTCTTCACGTCCATTACTTTTAAATCTTTCCCAAAACTTTGTGAGACCCACTGAGCTTTTTTGATACCTGCAGATTAAACATTTTCTCTCCCTATTTTCTCTTGGACACAGGCTTTACGCTCTTTGAACAGATGTGCAAGTCTGACCCCCACACTATTTACCCATCTCCTAGCTTCAGAAACTGTAAAATATCACTCTTGACCATGCTGATTAGTCCCTCACCTGACAGGCTACTAAATTACCTAATATTGCTGCTCTAGAAACAAGCTACAAGGTTCTCAACTGATGGTACCCAGTCGCTGCCAGGGTCCATAAATTTCTCCCACAATACCCACCACTCTGTTTTTGTGGCAGTAATGAGGCAGGGATACACCTCCATATTTGGCGGGAATGCCCCACAGTAAAATCATGCTGGTCAGAGATCTTCAAGATCCTATCAAAACTTTTTGAAACACCCTTACTGCAGGACCCAACTGTGGCTTTCCTGAATAACAAACCCTCAAGCACTGATTAGCTGATCCCTGGCTAATGGAATGATAAATGTGGTGTTTTGTTGGTGTATATAAAAATGTGTACTGGTGTCAATTTTACAGCATTAGCTATATTAAGAGCATGTGTAATTGAGCAAATGGTATAAAATAAACACAAATATTTAATAAATGTACATACTTACTACAAAATTATTTAAGAGCGAATGAGTGCCTCCATAAGTGATCCAAAAAGGAATACATCAAAAGTGCAAATATAATCACCCACTGATATTCTTTGACTGTATATTTAACTTGAATAAAAAGCTAAATAAGTCTATATAAAGCTCAGTGTAATCCCTTATGAAGCTTTAAAAAGGAGGTGTATCCCTTCACTTTGTGGAGTTGTTGAGTGTTAAATAGTGTCTTAAATCACCAGTGATGTGACATCTAAGTACTCTCAAGCCTCTCACCTTACTGCTGTAAGGTAACAGCATGTATTAATCCAATAATCCATCCGCCTCTGCTCGCCTCTAGGGGTTCTCCAATGATCCCTCTGATTTGTGGATCTCTGTGATTGGTCTGTTTTATCTGTGATGTTTCTAGGGTTCTCTCTCAGTATCCTCAGTGGTAGGTGTATGTATAAAAGAAACTTCCCATAATGTGATATTGTTCCACTTGGTTTATTAAATATAAAAACAGCTTGTGTACTCACTTTTTAACAAATAATAAAGTGCATATATCCACGAGCGCTGAACTTTTACTGTTTTTCGACCTCTCTTCCAGTATGCCTTAGCCCAACGCGTTGCGTCGCGCCCATGTGACTTTATCAGGGGAAACTTTGGAAGCCATGGGTCACACATTACTTGCCCCCTTGTTTTGATGAAACCCTATTGCTTCCATGACCTCCCACGCCTACATTTTCCATCCTGATCTTGGGTCTGTCATCACTCTCTTTACCTCCCCTAGGGGATCCCTTACCCCCTTTTCTCTCCCTTCTCCTTCCCTTTAGCCTTATTTCCCCTTTCCTTTATTTTGCTTTCTCCTATTCCCTTTCACACCTCTGTCTGCAGTTTCTGTCATCTCCATTCCTGCCCCCACAGCCTTTCTACTCCCGGCTCTGGCCATTACTGATCACCCCAAACTGCAGTCTCTCAGTTCTTTTAGGCTTTTTGCTGGAGTTCCAAACTGCTGCCTCTATATTGGTTTGGGTATGGCTTTGGGGGCCCTAACATGTACACTCCCCCCTAACACCCCCCCTGTCCACCCTTTCTTTTGTTATGTTAAATATGTCTAGAATTTCAGCCTTCTTTTGTATACATTCTCGGAGGACTGCCCTCCACCACCAACTGTTGCTTATTCCTTTGTGTTTCCACATGGTCGTTTCAATACTTCAATTTATTTGTTATGTCATACCTGTTGTGATCATATATTTACCTTATTATTACCAAAAAGATTGTACTGGAATCTCTCTTTAATAAAATATTTGAACAAGAAAATATTATAGCATACAGTTGCAACACAAGCTATACTGTAATTTAATAGTATTAAAAAGTACCTTTCCTTTTCAATCTGCAGCACTGTACTTTTCTGTTAAATTTAATGCAATATGTCTCCACAGGACATGGTAAAAAAACAGCTATTTCTTCAGAGCAGAAACAGGTAGAAATCTGCAACAATGTTTGTTAAAATCCTTGCAAAGTACACTGATCACCCAGAGAGAAAAATGGGGGGTTACTTTTTAACATGTATTGCAATTCACCAGTCCTTAAATTTGGTGATTGCATTCGTTTTCATTTTTCAGGCTTTTTCTCTACATTCTAACCTGGTGATACTGCCAGTAGCACACTTTTTTGCTTAATGTAATTTATCTATTGAGGAGCAGCATTTTCCCCTAAAACAGAAAGTGTTTTTTTGCACTTTAAAACACAGGACAATAAATGATTTATGGCAGGATCCACAGGTATTTTGTGCACTTACCAAACAAATAAAACAAGCTGCTTTAAGTGGTATATTTACCAGAGCCTTAGGGAGCAAATAACAGAAGTTCTTTGTTTGTGTTTATATACACTTTAACAGATGTTCACATGAGAAATTCCAGACTGCTCACTGTGCACTGCCAGCAGAGTGACGGAATTATCACAGACCATTCCCAGTCTCTGATTATAATCAGGAGATGGAGGCATGGGCACCGGGTCATTTTCCACGGTGACAGCCAATCACATTGATCATGGGACCAGGAAGTCCATCCTTCTACCCAAGTGTTATGATCCAGTTAAAGCCTGGTACACACTACTAGGTTTTAGAGCTCAGGAGGAGCCGCTGTACTAACTATCCGATGACAGTACAGCGATCTCCCCTGCTGTGCTATTGTGTTCTGACAGGGGAGATGGCCCCCCATGCCAGAGTACTCAGGTCGGGAGCTGATCGGCAGACCTTTTCAGTAATGTCCCTTCTACAGAAGCTAGCCAAAGGGCTGGCTGAAAAACACACACAGGCCGAATGTCGGCTGGGTTCTTTTGAATCGGCTGATGCTGCATTTGGCCCGTGTGTACTAGGCTTTAAACAATACATTTTGAATATTTTCCTTTTTTTTAATTTTTTTTCAATATGTTCCAATTTACTTACTTTCATGCTCAACTTGAATGTGTAAATAAAACAAGTCCTACTGAACATGCCAACTTATTTACTCTTCTATCTTTTGAATACATCTGCTACTTGCTTGGTCTATATTTCACAAAGCTGATCAGTAAAATCTCTATGCC